>NC_090812.1:146233869-146535813 GCF_000390325.3 Nicotiana tomentosiformis | reverse complement strand
GAAAGTTCTTCCGTACTACTTGACAAAATTTGAATATTAGCAGTCTATCGACCATGTGAGTAGCGCAATACTAATTTATACATCCGTAAATCAAAATACAATGCGCCTTCTGAAGTCTGCCCCTTTGTCATACAACACCAAGTAGTAATAGTATTCATCTAGTTATTTGAAACCGTCCATGTTGTCCAACATTCATTACCTTCTCTTCAAGACTGTACTGCCACCTTGTACATGAAAATCTAGCTTTCGTACAACACATAACATATATCTTGCCATCATGTGAAAAGCACAAGAATCTTATTATCAACTTTGAGTCACCAATAATTTACATACCATTTTAGTTAGAAACCTTTCTCTTGATTCTTTCCAGGAGGAAATCATAATACACAACACGTTCTCCACACCGGTAGAAACCATCAAGAATACTTTGGAATCCATTTGCACATAATCAAGCCCTTAAAATTAAATTTCTCTAACTCGACCAAGCCACGCAGGTCGCCAAGTCCAGGTGTATTGCCACAAAGCACCTGTAGAAAACCCCCACATCATATGCAGCCAAAGAACCGATCTTATCCATTACCATACTGATCCAACCTACTGCCAGTTGTCCTATTTTCTCCGAGTCCCTTTCGAATTTTGTCTTCAGATTGATACTTCTTCTTGCTAAAATACCATGATCTTTAACCACAACTTACCGTACAAACCTTAGCATAGAACCACAACGCCCTATGGCCCATAATCAACTGTATTCTTCTTAAGCACCTTTAAAAAAACCACAACTATAACACTCACTCTGAAAATACCTTTTGTGAATTTGAAATTGTTTTTCTTATCTTCTTATACAAATATGTAGAATCCATAGTCATACAGAACTCTCGTAAGTCTAGGCACCATCAAATACAAATCTCAGATTTTATCCATACACCAGTCCGGAGAAATTCTCAATTGCTATATAGAATTCTCAAACCCACTAGAATTCTCTCGGAAGTCACCCACTTTGCTCCAATCTAAATTGCACTGCCCAAATAGGCCAAAGGACACGTGCCCCATTAGCACAACAACACTCAAAGAAGTAACTCTACTCTAATACCCCCAATCAAATTCATACTCCGTGCGTACTACATATTTTGAAAATAACAACTCACTCACCCCATGATTTTCACATACTCATAAAGTACAATATAACCCGTATCCAAGAATTCGTTTACTCAAGTCATTCTCAAATTCCATCTCTGCAAGTCATAGCTAATCCACAAATATGCCTCAGACCATAACTAAAATTTAATATATAACCATGAAATTAATCTATCTGCAGGAGGCTCCCCCACTTGGCTCAAAGCTATAGATCATTTCATTCAATAAATCACAACACCCATACCGTATTACTTCCATGATACTACAGTGAGTTCAGCAAAATATTTTCTCAAGTTCATGCAACACCAACCATAAAATACCTCAATCATCTGCTAAGCATCCATTTATTTCTCTTGACAGTCAATTCAACCTTCTCAACCAGATTCAAATTCAAATCTCAACACATACCCTCCGCTGGTAGAAACGAAATTCTCCACTCAACATAATAAGGAACACACCTACGTAGATTACTTTGTAGGAGATAACCCACCTGCTCAGCCTCATATTGGCATCTTGTTATACCCTTTCGCAACCACAATTACTATGCAATCACTTAATCTTTCTGAGTCCAAACTCATTAACAAGACATGAGAATTTGATTTGTCCCACAATTTAAATACCTGAAATATCTTTCAAAACATTCACACTCGAGACTGTACGTCACATCAAATCAAAAATCAAGCATCTAATGGCCTCCCCTTTGCATATGAAGGAAACACTTTTCGTTATGTTTAAATCGTCTTAACATATCCCGCGCTCACATCATACCCATCATAGCGCCATTTCACCACTCATCGAGCCACCAGTTTCACTGTAGGATCATCACCAAACATATAAGTCCAATTATACGAGTTACAACTGAAGCTACCGAGCTTAAGCTGCGGTCTAACCATGGCCTCAAGTCCTCCAGACCGGCCCACCACCAAAACATAGAATACTCACCTCGAACCTCGTTAATAGAATCATAAGTCGGCGATGCACAGCTGATACTGAGCGCTTATGTGTGCATACGAATACGTGGAAGGAATTCAAAGAGTTTATGTCTCAAGCTGAATCAATCTCGCACGATAAAGAAATAAAAATGGGAAGTATATATCCTAAATGCCCTGTAGCCTCTCGAAGATAAGTATGGACGCCGTCATACCGATCCGCAAGACTCTACTAGACACTTGCTCATGACTTGTAGAACCTATGAACCTAAAGCTTTGATACCACTTTGTCACGACCCAAAATCTAACTAGTCGTGTGACACCTAACCCAACCCGCTAGGTAAGCCAACTTTCAATTATCCAATTTTAATAATAATTATTAAAGCAATTTAAGTGAATAAATATCTTAATCTTATACATCCCCCAAGAACCAATAGTACAAATCACGAGCTTCTAAGAATAGAGTGTAGAAAGCGGAAATGAAATAAATATATGGTCTGTTTGAATAATACATAAACAAAGCTTTTATAAATCTAAGGCTACCCTGAACAAGAGGCAGCTACAACAGGAATGCAAGTACATCTTCAAGTCCCGCAACCATCGAGCACAGCAACAACAACACCCAACATCTACATGCAATGTGCAGAAGTGTAGTATCAGTAGAACCGACCCCATGTACTGAGTAAGTAGCAAACCTAGTCGTAGGTTAAAAGTAGTGACGAGCTTCCACCAAGGTCGGGTCCACAACCAATAGTCCACAACAGTCCATAACGACATAAAGCAAATAATACCAGAAGCAACTCAAAGATAAAATCCTCAGCCAAATCATGATTTCAAAAATAACAGTACTTCCTTTCAAATACATTAGTGAAAACCCAAATCATTTGCCGAAGTCGCCAAAAATATAAATAGTTTGAAAACAACAATCTCTATGCCTGTATGTCATGTGTGCATGCCAATGCAATGCAATTTAGTGATAAAATCATAAATAACCCCTCGGGCAGAACATCACTTATATACAGCCCCTCGGGAAAACCTCACAGTCACTCATGCCACTCGGGCATATCTCACAATCACTCTTGCCACTCGGGCATACCTCACAATTACTCTTACCACTCAGGCATACCTCAGAATCACTCTTTCCACTCGGGCATACCTCACAATCACTCATGTGTCCCAGTCACTCAGCACTCGGCACTCGCACTCAGTAGGTACCTGTGCTCACTAGGGGTGTGTACAGACTCCGGAGGGGCTCCTTTAGCCCAAGCGCTATAATCTGCACGGACAACTCACGCGCTATAATAATAAAGTATGCTGCAGTCGGGCATCCCCGATCCACACTCATCCTCATAATCAGGCCCTCGAACGATATGCAACATGTTGCGGCGTGCATCCCGATCCCATAAATATCCTCACAAATCAGGCCCTCGGCCTCACTCAGTCATCAATCTCTCCAGTCTCTCAGGCTCACCGTGTCATAAAAAATAGCCCAAAAATGATGATATAGTGTATCAATAAATAACAACAGAGACTAAGATATGATATGCCATGAAATGAATATGACTGAGAAGAGTTACTTATCTCAAACAAGCCAAATCCAATGTCGAGCAAGCTAGGCAATGCTCCAGAAATTCCATTATGTGCGCATCAACTTCCAAACAGCTCGAATCTAGTAACAATTAATTTGATTCAGCCCACAAAAATTATAGGAATTAATTCCATATAAAAAATACTAATATTTTCTAAAAATTCAAAATTGTGCCCCAAAAATTACCCGTGGGGCCCACGCCTCAAATTCTGACAAAACTCACAAAATACAACAACCCATCCAATTACAAGTTCAACCATACTAATTTCACTCAAATCCGACTCCAAATCGGTATTCAAACTTGAAAGAATCGTTTTGTGACATTATAGAAATTTCCTTCAATTTCTCTTGAAAATTCAATAATCTTACACAAAAAATGAAGATTAATTCATAGAATATAATCACAAGGAAGTTAAGAACACTTACCCCAAGTTGTGTGAAAATTTTTCTCAACAAAATCGCCCGACCGAGCTCCAAAATGTCAAAAATATCTCTGGACCCTCGTTTTAAACACTGCCCAGGAATTTCCGCACCTGCGGTGCCTGGGCTCGTACCTGCACATCCGCATTTGCGGAACAAATTGCGCGCCTGTGGACAATGCCAACCTTTCAAAACCTCGCATCTGCGGTGCGTTTCTCACATCTGCGAGCTCGCAGTTAGGAGAAGCTGAAAAAAGTAACTTCTCTCCAAAAGCACTTTTTTTGAAAAGTACTTTTGAAATAAATACACTTCGAAGCAGTTTTTAAAAGCTTGGTCAAACACTAATTGCTGCTCAGAAATGCTTTTCAAATTAATTAGCCAAATACAAACTGCTTCTCAGCAAAAGTACTTTTGAAAAAAAGCACTTCTCAAAATAAGCTTATTTTTGCAGTTTGGCCAAACGGACTATAAGTCAAAAGATGTAAGCGGCTATTGCTTCAAGATAGAACACCTAGTACACCTTTCTATGAAAATACTTAGTTCATCAAAAAAACACCTAGTACACCTTTGTACTAGATTTTACTTTCCAAATTCCAATATAAAAAAAGGACGACATAATAACAAAATTGGGTTCCTACCTACATCACAACCTCCCCCCCCAACCGGTCGATTCGTTGTAACAAAGGTATAAACCAAAAAAAAAAAGGTTAACTAAAAGTTAAGTCAGTCCGCACAGTAATAGCTGGTAAACGCCATGGAACCTATAGTTCTCTCTTTTAAGCATACAAGTAGACTTTACTTATCTACTGAAGAAAAAAAAAGCATAATAATTTGCATAGCGTTCTCCTAATGACCTAATCTTTCTCCGCTTTAGAATCAAGCAGTAGAAATTAACTACATCTGACTCAACTGGTTTATCAATCCTTGCCGAAACAAACACAACCTAAATTATCATTCCCATAACTTGATACATTTGTCATGCTTTAATTCAATCGCTTGAAATTTAACTGCACATATAATAGATTAAGTTGAAAATTTGCAGCTAAACATTTAGTCTAAGACGCTAAATTTATATTATGCATTAACAAAAACTAACTACAATGGGCACCAAACCATAAAAGTCACTGATGCACGCTACAATATGCATATTGTAACTAGCTCCCAAGGGTCAATGAAGTGGGATAAGAACCATGAAGTCTCAAGTTCAGATCACAAGCAGTCAAATAACCATTTGCCTAGGCCTTGGTGGGCTGTGCTGGTGGGGAGATACGCTCCTAAGTCAAAAGTCACCATACAGAGCTATTGAAATCATCAAAATTCGAATCTGAGGTCGTTTACACATAAGTCCGCATCCGGTCACTATTTTAACTTGAGCTTTAAACCTTGGAACTAAGTGTTCCAATTTATTCCAAAACCTCACTGGACCGAACCAATTACCCCTGCAAGTCACACAACAACTGTAAAGTATAATTTGAGAAGTAAAGGGGGAAGTGTGGTTGTAATATTCAAAATGACCGGTCGGGTCGTTACAGAGACGTGGGCCCTACAGGCAATTTTTGAGTTAATTTCAGAATTTTTGTTAAAGTGTTGATTTCATTAATTAGATGAGTCTATTATGGTTGTATTTATGATATGTAATTACTTGTGTCTAGATTTGGGCCATTCAGAGCCGGATATTTGTGGGAAAGGCATTGTGACCAATTAATTGAGCTTGGTTCGAGGTAAGTGGCTTGCCTAACTTTGTGTGGGAAAAATCCCCTTAAGATTTTGAACTATTGTGATATGTGAGCATTGTGTACGTGAGGTGATGAGTACGTACACGGGTGAGTTGTGGTAAAACCAAATTTTCTTACTGAGCAACAACATGCTTTCCTATTATTTTGAGTTATACCATTTTAATAAGTACTAATCTATTTTCATTCTTAATTGAGTTATTCCAATATGTGTAGCTATCATGTTTAGTTTAATACAACATGTCTACGTGTCTTAATTGTTTATGTGAATTTTGTGCAGCATGCTTAGTGAATTTCCTGCTTCTTTCCTGACCGGTACTTAGTCTAAATTGTAAGAATTTTGTGATGTAGTTGTATATCTATCATTCGCGCTGCATATTTACTTTGGGACTATGGAACGATATTCCGGGAGATCCCCATGTACTGCATATTTACTTTGGGACTACGGAACGGTATTCCGGGAGATCTCCATGTACTGCATATTTACTTTGGGACTACGGAACGGTATTCTGGGAGATCCCACTGTACTGCATATTTACTTTGGGACTACGGAAAGGTATTCCGGGAGATCCCCCTGCACATTTACGTTTGGGACTACGAGACGGTATCTCGGGAGATCCCCTGTTGTGATTTCTGTGTACTGAGCTGTTACCTTTTACGATTTCATTGTTGTTAAATTTTACCATTTATTTTATTACGGTATTACACTCTATATTATTTTTATTATATATTTGCAGTAGGGCCTGACCTGACCTCATCACTACTCGACCGAGGTTAGGCTTGGCACTTACTAGGTACCGATTGTGGTGTACTCATGCTACTCTCTACATATGTTTTTCGTGTCCAGATCCAGGTGCACCTTATCAGCCACACTATCAGTGAGCCGGGAGAGCTTTGGAGACTTCAAGGTATATTTTCCGCGTCCGCAGACCTAGGAGTCCCCTTCTACTCTTTCTCATGTCCATTGTCTTCTGTATTTTCCTTGTTAGATTCTAATGTATAGAGACACTAGATGTTTTCTTCTGTAGTTTGTGATTCACGATGTTCCGGGTTTTGGGATTTGTTGTGTATTTTTTGAATAGTTGGTTAAATTTATATTTTTATTTCACTATTTTGCAAAAAGAAATGTTAGGCTTACCTAGTTGTAGAGACTAGGTGCCGTCACAACGTCACACAGAGGGGAAATTGGGTTGTGACAAGTTGTTAACACTAGCACATTGTTGAGCAAATTCACGAAGTCTACTCGTTTTATTAGCACGAAAAATATAGCCGCAAGCATGTTGTACTTTACTACAAGCATTAGAAAATAAATTAATATCATAATTTACAACCAAGTTAAAAATATGGCATGCACATCTAACATGAAAAATTGATGGATTAATTAGATAAAGTCTAGTTCTTAAGCTAGTTGGTGCGGTTGTGTTAGCAGAATCATTATATAATGGGTGTTTCATCTAATTCTTTTTCCTCATTTTCTTCGTCCTCATTTTCTTCGTCCTCAATAAAAATATCATTGCCAAATTATCTTTGTAAAGTTTCATGATCTAGTTGTTCTCTGAATTTAATATTATAACATGCAGGGGGTTGGAAAAATAAAATTTCATCAACATGAGTCATTTTATCTATATGTTTTCTAATTCTAGGAGAAGGATTAAGACAAAGATTATGATTACTACTACTATCACCTTTACTACTTTTTTTAAATAGGCCAAATATATTTTTAGGTGCCATAATTTAAATACGAAATTAAATTTAAAAAGTTATCACAAAAATTTAACACACAAATAAAATACGAAAATAGAACACGTAAAGTAAACATAAAATTAAGCACTAAAATGATACGCAAAAATTATATTTTAAAATTAGGAGATGGAACGAGTGCACCGTGATTAAATATTGAAACTTGAAGAAATTACCCAAAAAGTTGCTCCAAATATGTGACGAATTAATTTGAAGCTTGAAAGTTGCTCCAAAATTTTGTTCAAATACTTGAAACTTAGTTGATCACTTGATTGTGCGAAAATTAAGAGAATAATATAGATAGAATATAAGAGATTTGAGAGAGAATGGTTGATTTTTATGGAAAAAATAAAGAAGGGTGGGGGTGTTTATAGTTAAAAATAGGACCAAAGTCTAATTTAATAAACTTAGGGACTATATTAAAAGTTTGGGGGAGGGAGGGGGGAGCAAATATGACCGTTTATAACCATTTATGGCTGTTGGAAACGGCTAAATTTACAATAGAGGTTGTTACCCAATGGCTATATTTAAAACAAAAATTAAAAAAACACGCGGGACAGATGGGACAGGCGGGACGGGACAGAACGGGATAAACGAGACGAAATGGGCATCCCGTCCCATCCCGTGTATTGTTTAACATGGGTCCATCCCGTTTAGATTTAAGTGGGCCGGTACGGGATACGGAACGGGACCGGGAGAGACAGGATTAGATGACCTGTATCGTTGGATAGCCATACTTAGTAGTAAACAATAGAACCAGGGGCGGCATAAGGGTAAGGCAAGTGAAGTCATTGTCTTAGGCCCCCAAAATATTAAGGGCCCCAATTTTAGTACTATGTGTCACATATATTTTATGTAATTATTATTAGTAAAATATTTTATATTTTTTAATTAAAGTTATATAGTTGAGTGATAAATAACGATAAATATTTCTCTCATTTAATTAAATGATGAACGTTATCAACTCTAATTTTTTTCCTTTGTGTACACTTATGTTTTATTTTTATGTTTCTAATAATTTCACTTTCCAATTTTAACTCAGTTTCTCGAGTTGGCTATTTCTTTTCACCATAGATAATTGATCCATCTATTAGAAAATAATTATTTTGTGTTCATATTTTTAAGAGAAATCCCCAAATGCAATGGGGCGCAAGGTTCGAAAGACAGATTATCGTCGTGCCCTCTCTACCTTCTTCCACTTAACTAATGATATATTTTCATTTAAAATAGAATTCCAATCATGTCGTGCACCTAATCTACACATCACGTGTTGTACAATTACCACTAGGCCAAAGTCCTAAGAGTTTGCTTTATATCTCATTATTATATGAATTTTACAAAAGCAATTTAAGTGCCTTTTAATATATTTTGGATTTAGACCACAAAATTCGTTGAGTCGCCTCTGAATGGAATTTAAGGGCCTTATATATATATATATATATATATATATATATATATATATATATATATATATATATATATATATATTCAAAAACCACGCAGAATAACCAAGGCCAAATTACATGAAAGAATATATGGTTGGCAAAGGCGAGGCCGTAAAATGAGATGGCTAATATAGAGTTATGGTTAATACTAGATAGTCATCTCTGCCCGAATGTGTGGATTATGATAAAGGATGCAAGGTATTGTATTGGGTAAAATTTAGAGTTTAAAGACGGATGTTTCTTGAGCAGACATGTGGTAGTGATAACAGATTGAAGATGAGTTAACCGAGTACATAAGGATCCGAGAAGTGAATTTGAAAGAAAGGTCCCAGTTGAAGAAAACAACATTAATGGAGCACCCGTTACGAAAAATCTCAGAATTTATTCCCAACGTTACACACCATCAAGAAAGGTTTTTATTCAACTTTAAGAGGGCGGCGAGATTTGAGAATCTTGTTTCCTTAGATTTAACTATAAATGGACACACTTGTACTCATTGTAAGGATACAAAATACAAGAATTATAAAGGCTATATTTCTTTCTCTCATTTTCCTAAGTTTTATACAAAGAAGGTAATTATTGAAGTTTTTCGGTTATCCTTAATTCCAGTGGAATTAATCTAAATTTCAGGCTTGTTCTTTCCAAAATTATTTTGTTTCCTTTATTCTTGGTTACTTACTAATCATATCATTTTAATCCATGTATCTATAAACTCCGTATACAAATTTAGTTGTACCTTTTTATAGGTAAACAGTTTGGCGTCAAACGCAGGGCCTAGGAAATTGTGATGTTATTTTGATCTGATCATCTTTTACTAATGCACTTTAAATTTTTTCTGTTTTAGTAAACATACTATAGCGATGGCACATAATGATGTAAACAATTTGCTCAATGTTTCTATGAACAACAACTACGAGCCTTTGGGCAACATACTACAGGTACGCAGTAGTTCGCAACAAGACGATTCAACTTTAAAAACTCATTGTGATGGTAATGAATTAACTCCAAGTATGGTGAAAATGAATGCTCGGCGTGCTAGGAGTCCCACTCCTGATGATTTTGATGATGAGCCCATAGCTGATACCGTAAAGGTTTTGAGATCACAACAACGAAAAATTATGAACCATCTCTCAAAACGGGATCAGATAATGCCTGACCTTCAACTACCAATATCGGCGGGTTCAAACAATTCAAATGGTGGAATTCGAGCACCTCCTAACGTTCCTATAAATCAAATGGTTTCAGGAACCGGTAACGTAGCTTCAAGGGGGAGTTTAGATCGAACAATAACCAAGCAGGCGGTGCAGGAAACAAATTTAGAAATAAAAATAACGCATATGATCCTTTCAAGGCTGAGCTTATGAGATGTATGACAGAGATAAATGCTCGAATGGATCAAAATACTAAAGAATTTCATACTTGGATGGATTAGATTCTGGGGGCACATCTGGTCCTAAAGGGTCTAGAATAAAAGAAGTAGATACAATTGTCGTTTAAACAAAGTGCCGCTCCGGAGCTGATCCTAAAGAGGTTTAAGATGCCGGATATTCCAAAATACAATGGGACATCGGATCTACAAGAGCACATTACAATGTACACCACTACTGTAAAGGAAAATTATTTGGCTTCACATGAGATTAGATTAGTTTTGCTAAAGATATTCGAGGAGACCTTAACGAAGGGGGATCTAACGTGGTATTCACTTTTACTTAAACATTCAACTGATTCTTTTGAAATTCTTTTATCAAAGCTCACACCGGAGCAAGGAAAGTTCAAGCTCGAAAAATTGACATTTTCATAAGCGCTCAAGGAGACTCAGAGTTACTTTAAGTGTTCGTGATCAGGTTTTAAAAGGAGTGAATGTTGTTACCGGCAGTGCAAGATGAATGGACAGCAGAAGCATTTACAAAGGGCCTTAATCCTTTGAGCTATGATGTGTTACACCCCATAATTTCGTACGTAAAAGTGTTTCGTAAGCAAACAAATATAAGACCAAAAATGAGATCATATTTAAGAGTATATAAAGTAAGATATCATGTTACCTTGGAGGTTACAAATATTTAAGATCATGAACAACAAGTATAAAAAGGGTTGGAAGGTTTAGAAGCTAAAGGAATTGAAAAGGATAATGGTTCGTCGAAAGTCGACAAGTTGGGAATGTTATAACCCATACCTTTGGGGTGAGGCTAGGGTTATTAACATGATAAGAGGGTTATGTTATGATTTATTTTAGTTTTATGATAGTCATGTGTTAAGTTTTGAAGTCAAGCAAGTTGTGGAAGAAAAGTCGATGAAAGTCATCACAAGTTACGTTCATAAGTTTTACTGAACTTTGAGCAAAATATAACTGCGATTTTATCCTAATATACTTAGAGTTACAAGCTGATCCACCCATAAAATTGAATATCTATGAGTTTATTTTCTAACGCACTAAACCGTTTGTCAATACGAAATCGAAGTAGAGAGATATATGCGTTTTTGCGAGACTGCGCAAACTGCTAGGTGACAAGTAGATGTGTCACCTACTTGCTTAAATGAGAGGATTAAATATGCCCAAGAAGGGGCTATTTTGGATCGGATAAAGATCCCATTTAAGGGTTTATATCCTGCAAT
This sequence comes from Nicotiana tomentosiformis, assembly GCF_000390325.3. Taxonomy (NCBI): domain Eukaryota; kingdom Viridiplantae; phylum Streptophyta; class Magnoliopsida; order Solanales; family Solanaceae; genus Nicotiana; species Nicotiana tomentosiformis. Next base: position 146,524,211 of record NC_090812.1, on the reverse strand, counting down.
ACAACACTCATTATATAGCACAATAACCAGACATAAACCACTGCAAAAATCCTCCCAAATATTGCACACAGACCCTAATTGATTTTCTCTCCTTTTAGAGTTCTAGTTGGAGGAAAAACTTAAAGTTTTAAGAACCAAGATAGGAGCTGAGATATTAAACAAATAAGGTAAGTTTAATGCTCTCATCATGCATTTTTTCTACCGGAAAGTTGTTCTATAATTGTAAGAACTCACGGGACAGTAATCGGAAGCCGTGAGTTCGAGTTACTCAACTTGTAACAGACTGTTTTGTGGGTTATTTCGTGTTGCTGTTAGATTTTGTGTTTTGCTACTACTTTATGGAGTTTTGGAGGATAAAGGGTGTGGATAAACACCACATAAATTCAGGGTGGTGGGCTGGTCATTCATCGTAATATTTTTGGGCTGTTTAACACTACTATGGTGGTCATTTTGTGTAAGAAGAGATTGGGGTATGTTGGGCTATTTTGTAGTATTTTGTGATGTATATAAGGTTCGAAAATAATGTATATATATTATTATTGTTGTGTTCTTGTGTTGTCGGTGTTATCTTGAATTTGGAGGAAGTAAAGATTATAGGGGAGATGCTGCCCGTTTTAATATAAAATAAGTCTATCGTTCGTTAGGCAATAGTTGTACCTTTCATAACTTAATGATAGTATTATTATGATTATTTTAGATCAAGGAGCGAAGAGACGAGTTCAACGTGGTTATTGGAAAGATTGTGATATGGTATGTTAAGGCTAAACCTTTCCTTCATTTTGGCATGATCTCGTAACTACATGTGTTTGATAACGAGACAGAAAGAGAAGTTCGTATTCCTAAATTTATTCACATTATTCTAGTCTCATAAGTTACAGTATTCTCTGTTATCGGGACTTTATATCCAGTTAAGTATTGTCTTCTTCCAGTCAAGAGAGCAGAGGGTCTATATATATAATATTATAGTATTTTCACCATCACCGAGCTATAATCGGTGGGCAGGCCCCTATTGGGCAACCTCTGATCAGATAGTAAGTTATAGATTGAGCCTACTGTGGCCGAGCGCCTATGCACGAGCCCAGAATGGCCAAGATACATAGCCTAGTATGGACGAGTGCCTATGAACGAGCCTACTACAGCAGTGCAGTTACATGTTCTGAGCCTTATAGGGACGGATATCTATTTTACTTACGATATTGAGAGAGTTGAGTTAGTATTAGCAGGTAAGTATTATATCATCTTTGACTCCCAGCTACTTTCAGTTATTATATTGCCTTACGTACTCGGTACATTATTTTGTACTGACGTCTCATTCCTGGGGACGCTGCATTTCATGCATGCAGGTTTGGATAAATAGACTGGTAGACCTCCTCCGTAGGTGCTATCCGTGATCATCTTGATCGATAAGCTCCACGTCCTTTGGAGTTGTCGGGTCTAGGGTTTTGAGTACATATAGTGTATATATGTGTATATATTATAGGTAGGTCATGGCCCTATTCCGACCACAGTACATCCATCAGTAGAGGCTTGTAGACATATCCAGTCAGTTAGTGCAGTATGTTGGGCTTGTAGGCCTTGAATGTATACATTTATTGGTTTGTCAACTGTAGTAGTTATGACGGCCTTATCAGTCCAGATTTATATTGATGTTCAGTCAGAGCTATTTTCCGTTCAGTTTTATATTTTGTTTCACAAATTGTCTTACAATGTGTCCCTATGGCCAAAGTATGACATTGTATATTCAGAGTCCCTTAGTCGTAAGTTGGTATACTAGGTTAAGTGTGGCACGGGGTGCCGGTCTCGCCCCCAAGTTCAGGGCCTGACAAACTTGGTATCAGAGCAGTTCTGTCCTAGGGAGTCTACAAGCCGCGTCTAGTAGGTTCTTGTTTATAGATATGCATGGAATTTAGGAGTTGGTTACCATTTTTTAAAATCTAAATCGTGCTATGGAACTGAGTTATATGAGATTTGAGTTAAACTTACGTATTGGTGTTTGCATACAGAGATGAGGGTGACTAGGAAGACTACGGCTAGTCAGAGGAGAGATACATCGACGGGTGAGGGGACCAACAGGGTACCCCCAGTAGATAGGGCCCAGTCTGAGGCCTAGTGCGAGAAGCCTACTCAGCCATTACCTGCTCCTCCTCCACCTTTGGAGATTACTAGGGATACCATACATACAGTTCCCCCTCCACTTCAATCAGATCAGGACTTGAGAAGTGTAGTACATTTGTTGACATAGTTGGTAGCTACCTAGCAGCATGCTAGGGCATCAGCTAGTGCAGGGTCTTCTGAGGGGTCTAGGAGTTCAAGGATCTGAAAGTTTGTTGCTTTGAGTCCCCTAGAGTTCACGGGGACATATCAGAGGGAGGACCCGCAGAATTTCATAGATCAGCTTCACAGGATCTTTCGGGTTATGCATGCCACTAAGAAAGAGGCAGTTGAGCTGGCAGATTTTTGACTCCGAGATATAGTCGTCCTTTGGTATGAGGGATGGGAGAGGTCCAGGAGATGTGATGCACCTCCAGATATTTGGGAGAATTTTTCAGATGCCTTCCTTGACCAGTAATTACCGCGGGAGATTCGATAGGCTTGAGTCGATTAGTTTCTAGCCCTCAAGCAGGGCAATATGAGTGTTCTAGAGTATAGTACTAGTTTTGACTCATTGGCCAGATATGATCCATATATAGTTGCTACTATGTGGGACATGATCCACAGGTTTATAGCTGGGTTGGCCCCAGAGTTGACTGAGGCATGTTCCACCACTGCATTGAAGGATATTATGGATATCTCCCGGATTCAGGCATTCACCCAGAATATAGAAAAGGGAAGACGTCAGCAGCAGGGTAAAAAGATTAGTGAACAAGGTCATCGTAAGAGGATGAGATTTGTCAGGTCTTAGGGTAGTTATGGGCCCCAGTACTTCAGACGGCCACCTAGGCCACCACCGCCTCAGTTTCAGGGTTACATGTATGATTGTTATACTCAGTCAGGACCAGGTGAGAGCTCATACGTGTCGGGTTTGCAGATACAATGAGGTTCAGGAAAAACATGGTCATTTATGCCATGGTGTGACATCTGTGGTAGATGACACTTGGGCCAATGCCGAGCAGGTTCCGACATTTGTTATACATGTGGGTGTCTGGGGTATATGATGCGAGATTTCCCAAATAGAGATTCTGGGGGTATGGCACAACCAACGAGTTCAGTAACAGGATCATCTATGTCCGTGCATCCTTCAGGGGGTGAGTCTCAGTCTTCGGCTGGTAGAGGTCGAGGCAGAGGTAGAGGTTCCAGTTCAGGCGGTAATCAGAACTATATCTATGCTTTAGCAGGTCGATAGGACCATGAGTCTTCCCCAGATGTTGTGATAAGTATATTGACCATTTGTTGTCATGATGTTTATGCCTTGATAGACCCAGGATCTACTTTATCGTATATTACCCCGTTTGTCGCGAGAAGGTTTGGTATAGTGCCTGAAATACTGACTGATCCTTTTGCAATATCTACACTGATCAGAGAATCAATTATTACTAGACGGGTTTACCAAGGTTGTACGGTGACAGTTTGTAGTCGTCAGACCTCAGCCGACCTAGTTGAGCTAGAGATGATAGATTTTGATGCTATCATGGGCATGGACTGGTTGGCAGCTTGCTATGCCACAGTTGATTGCCGAGCAAAGGCAACCAAATTTCATTTTCTAGGTGAGCAAGTCCTTGAATAGGTAGGTAATATAGCGACACCCATAGGTAGGTTTATTTCCTATCTGAAGGTGAGGAAAATGATCGCAAAAGGGTGCATTTGTCATATTGTGCAAGTTAGAGATGCAGATGTTGAGATACCTACACTTCAGTCTATTCTAGTAGTTATAGAGTACACATATGTTCTTCCAAATGAGCTTCCAGGTATTCCTTTAGAGCGAGAGATTGATTTTAGCATCGATTTGCTTCCGGAAACTCAACCAATATCCATCCCTCCATATAGAATGGCACCTGCCGAATTGAAAGAGTTGAAAGAGTAGTTAAAAGATTTGCTGGAGAAAGGTTTCATCAAGCCCAGTACCTAACCTTGGGGTGCACCGGTACTTTTTGTGCGGAAGAAAGACGGCTCTCTGAGGATGTGTATCGATTATAGACAGCTGAACAAGGTAAATTAAGATTAAGTATCCACTTCTAAGGATCGATGACTTATTTGATCAGTTGCAGGGGGCTATATGGTTTACAAAGATAGATTTGAGGTTGGGGTACCACCAAGTTAGAGTTCGGGAGAAAGATATTCCTAAGACAATCTTCAGGATCCGATATGGCCACTTCGAGTTCCTTGTCATGTCCTTCGGGTTGACAAATGCACCCGCCGTATTTATGGACTTGATGAATAGCGTATTCCGGCCATTTTTAGATCTGTTCGTGATAGTATTTATTGATGATATTCTAGTTTATTCACGTTCAGAGGAGGAGCATGGAGACCACCTGCGAGCGATACTCCAAACCTTTCGTGATCGTAAGTTGTATGCTAAGTTTTCTAAATGTGAGTTCTAGTTGAAGTTTGTAGCATTCTTGGGGAATATTGTATCCGATGAAGGTATAAAGGTAGGCAATCAGAAGATTGAGGTCGTGAAATCCTGGCCTAGACCTACCACTCCGACAGAGGTTCATAGCTTTCTAGGCTTCGCAGGCTACTACCAGAGGTTCGTAAAGGTTTTTTCTTCTCTTTCAGCACCATTGATGAAGCTGACTCAGAAAGCAACTAAGTTTAAGTGGACAGAGGTTTGCGAGCGAAGTTTCCAAGAGCTTAAGAATAGGTTGACCTCAACGCCAGTTCTAACACTTCCAAAGGGTCCAGATGGTTATGCCGTGGATTGTGATGCCTCGGGTGTCGGGTTAGGATGTGTACTGATGCAACATAGGAAGGTAATTGCGTATGCTTCAAGGCAGTTGAGGAAGCACGGGAGGAATTATCCGACCCACGACCTCGAGTTAGCTGCGGTTGTCCATGCACTTAAGATATGGCATCATTATTTATATGGTGTTCATGTTGATGTATTTACAGATCATAAAAGCCTGCAATATATCTTCAAGCAAAAGGAGTTGAATTTGCGACAAAGGTAATGGCTAGAGTTATTGAAAGATTACGACGGTAACATTCTCTACCATCCAGGGAAAGCTAATGTTGCAGCAGATGCCTTAAGTCGCCGATCTATGGGTAGATTAGCACATGTAGAGGCTAAGAAAAGAGAATTAGCTAGATAGATTCATCAATTGGCTTGTTTGGGGTTTCGGTTAGTAGATTCTGACGATGGTGGAGTTGTACTCCAAAACACTGCAAAATCATCTCTCATAGCTAAAGTCAAAGAAAAGGTAGTATGAGGACCTAGAGTTGGTCGAGTTGAGAGAGCGAGTTCCGTAGTAGAAGATGCTGTTGTTAGAGCTCAAGGAAGTTGGGGTTCTCAGATACAGGGGTCGTTTGTCTATCCCAGATGTAGCAGGGCTACGAGATAGGATTATGTCAGAGGCATATTATTCGTGGTACTCCATACATCATGACATTAAGGATGTGTACTGGTGGAACAATATAAAGAAGAACATTGCTGCGTTTGTCGCCCAATGTCCTAGTTTCCAGCAGGTGAAGGTAGAGCACCAGAAGCCTGGAGGGGTAATGCACACTATAGAGATTCCGACGTGGAAATGGGAGGCGATAAACATGGACTTTGTCACAGGTTTGCCTCATTCTCATCGTAAGTTCGATTCTATATAGGTGATAATCGATAGGCTCACGAAATCAGCCCATTTCCTACCGGTCAGATTTACATATACAACCGGAGATTATGTGAATTTATATATTAAGGAGATATTGTGGTTACACGGAGTACCAGTATCTATTATATCTGATCGTGTGGCCCAGTTTACAGCTCATTTTTAGAGGTCATTTCAGAGAGATATAGGGACTCAGGTGAATCTCAGTACAACTTTTCATCCACAGACTGATGGACAAGCCGAGCGCACAATTCAGACACTCAAGGATATGTTACGAGCATGTGTGTTGGATTTTAAAAGAAGTTGGGTTGAGCACCTACCTCTTATCGAGTTTGCATATAATAATAGTTACCACTCCAGTATCCAGATGGCTCCGCACGAGGCTTTGTATGGGCATAAGTGCAGGTCTCCTATAGGGTGGTTTGATGTTGGAGAATCTGGGTTACATGGTCCAGACTTGGTTCAACGGGCCGTAGAGAAAGTAACGCTTATCCAAGAGCAACTATTGACATCTCAGAGTGGTCAGAAGTCATATTCTAACGTGCGACGATGAGACTTAGGGGTTGATGACTGGGTATTCTTAAAGGTGTCGCCTAAAGGTGGCAAGTGGGCCAGTCCCGGGCCTAAACGGGCCAAGTGGGCCGGTCCAAACGGTCCCGGGCCGGTCCCAAATTAAACGGGCTAAACGGTCCCGGGCTAAGTGGTCTTTTTGTAGGGACCGGCCCGGGACCGTTTGGTCCCGGACTAAACGGTCCCGACCCGCGGGCTAAATGGGCTAAGTGGGCCCAACAAAAGGTTTTTAAAAAGAAAATTAAATTAGAGACAAAAAGATGTTAAACACAATATCTAAGGAAATGCTTTGTAAATTTTATTATAGAATTGTGACCTAAATTTTATTTAACATCCTAAATTTTAATATTCAATATTTAATTACGAATATAGCTTATATATACACTATACTATACTATATATACATCTTATATCGAATATAACTTATATATATACTATACTATACTATACTATACGTACATCTTATATAGCTTATATACTATACACTTAGTGTATATATATATATATATATATATATATATATATATATATATATATATATATATATATATACATCTTATATATAGTATATAAGATGTATATATAGCTTATCGAATATAGCTTATATATATATATATATATATATATATATATATATATATATATATACATCTTATATCGATATGTGTATATATATATATGTATAATTTATCTCTTTATCCTTATAAGTAGTAGTAAAACCTTTCGAGTCTATGCTAGTAAAAGGATAAGTGGCGTTAATAAACGGTGTTCCAAGTATAATAGGAAGGTATAACTGATTTTTAACCAAGAAAAAGAAGTGAGGAATACAGACTTTATTCTGACAAATACCCGTATTAGGTAGTTTATACTTTATATCTAAAGCATGTCCGGATGCAGATTTAACCATATGAGTAGTTCTTTGAAAATATTTTGTAGGTATTAAACCTTCTTGAATGCAGCTAACATCTGCTCCACTATCAATCATGGCAATGTTTGTAATAGAAAAACTATTATCAATGAGAATAGTACATTTGATATACCATTTATGAGCAGTAATAATTTGCATCATTCCTAAAAACATATCATGTTTAGGATCAAAACTAATAGGTTTTTCTTCTATATCATTTTCAGAAATACCTTTGTTTTTATCATTAGATTTCTCAGCTGGAGAATTGATTTTCTCAATATGAGTAATCATATGATCACAAATCATTTGATTTTGTTTAAGAGATTTGATCTCTCGTTTCAAGTTTTCAACTTCAACTTTTAAATCATCGAAAGAAAAATCTCTTGCTGGAGTTGCATTTTTATTTAAAAGACGGTTATTAACCTCTAACAAAGAATAAGGCGGGGAATATTCAAATTCTTTTTCAAAAGGTTTTGAAAAACTAGAACTTGAACTTGTAGCTAAATTTATAATTTTTTCACGAAGTTTTTCATCAGTAACTTCTTTTAAAAGTTCTATCACATTATCAGATGTAATAGTTTTCATGTTCAAATCTTGAAACTGTGATTGCAATTTATAAAATTCATCATCATCACAAGTACATGTATTACCTTTGCAGGGAATACAAGTATTATCAATATTTTTATCACTATCAGATAAATCAAGTAAATCTATTTCAGCTTCGGATTTTGACTCAGAATAATAATAATCAGATTCTGATCCAGAAGTGTATAATAAACCATAAACCTTATCACGTAAATCATTGTCTAGTTCTAAGGTTTTCAGCTTTTGAAGCTTATAATTCGGGGCTATATGGCCAAATTTACCACACTTGTAACACTTAATGTCATCAAGATCTCGCTTAGACCTATTTTTGGTAAATCTAGTAGCCTTACGATAGGTTTTCTTGGCATCACGCTCTTCTTTAGATCTATATCTAGATCTCTTCTTCTTATAAGGACTATCTAAGTTTGGGTATCTATGATACTTGTGTTTCTTCTTCTTATGAGTAGAAGTCTCGGGTAGACCGAACTGGGTACAAAAATCTCCTAACTAGGATTTTTTCTCAAGCTTATCCATCTTAAGCTGTCTGGATAACTTTAACTCATTGCACAAGTTTAATCCTTCTTGTGTGCATATTCCTATCAACTTACCATAGGTATAATTGTTGTACGGGATTTCACCATAACTACCTCTTAGAGTCTTTCTAACTCTTTCAGCAAATAAGGAGGGAAGGCCATCTATAAACTTGGCTTTTCAATGGTCAAATTTATTTTCGGGTAGTTCCATAACCCTACTCATAAAGGTATCTTTATACCATCTGAATTCACTTAAGGTCCTATATCTAAGACCATTAAGGAGAGTACGAACTGTCTCATGCTGGTTGGTAAATCTACCGTTGAAGTGTTCTAATATACTAAGAATAAGGGTGAAAACGACATCCTCTCTATTTGCCACTAGAGCCATGCCTAAGTTATCAACTCCTTCGTCAGGGGCTTTAGCATTAATAACCATTGCCCTTTCTTCGAGAGTCAAATAATTATCCCACCAGCCACGAAGTTGGCCAGTAAATCCTGCAACAATCATTTTGCAAATAGTTCTATCTGTATTTTTCACACTTTTACAGATAGTCGCATACATAAGCATTCTATGCACAAGAATAGTCAATTGTCTATCAGTCAATCCATCAAGATTCCATTCGTAAATTTTGGAACCACTGTAAGACGTATTAGTCTGATTCCAATTACGTTCCTCTATTAAAACATCTTGAGGAGTAGGACGATTGTAATAATAAGTTTGCATTCTGGGTTTATCAGCATATCTGCTATCAGCAAACTTACTATTCTTTTTGGGATAACCTCTGAGTTTATTAAACTCTGACAAAATATCATTTTTATAGTCAAAAGTAGTATCTAATTTATCAGCAAAATCCTTTGATAAATCAATGAGTTTGATATTCAAACCGGATAACTTTTTATCAAGAAGTTCTTCTAAATCATAAAAAGATCTAAATTTAAAATCCTGAATCTCAGGGGGTCTTTGAACATGAGTAAGAACAGTTTGAGGTTCTGATTTGCTTGTAGAGGCAATATCAGTCAAAATTTTACTAGTACTCATATCCTTAATCAAGACTGTCAAATCATCAAGTTTTTATTAAGAAAACTGATGTTTTCACCCAAAACTTTAACATATAAACTCAAATAATTATTTTATGAAATTAATTTATTAATTTCTGCTATGCTGACTGCAGCAACATCTTCATCAATAAATTTTTGAAATGCAGTAAAAGTAATACCTGTATTATTAGGTAAAACAAAAGGTGCTTGAGGAGGGTAAATGACTTTAGTTATATTGCCACTCCCGTTTTTATAAGATCTTTCCAAAACTTATATAAAAAGTGATAAATAGGTGGTTATAAACCAAGGAACAAAATACATAATTTGATTATGTAAAGCACAAGTTTCATAAAACTCTTGGAAAATATTATTTAAATATTCTTTACTATAAGTATCTAAAAACGAAATTTTAAACTGGTTCCATTTATCACTGAAAAATTCTTTTGAATATAACCTCTAGCTTGTGATCCTGGACTAAAATCAATTTGGTGTGGGATCATTAAGTATCATTGGGGTCAAAATCCATCTCGGACGCAGAAGGAATATCCTTATCAGAAATATTATCACTATCCTGAACAATATTTGTTTGGGGGTTAATCTTAACCCTTTCAATAGACTTATCACCTACTTTAGTAGAAATCGTGTGTAAAGATGCAGCACGATTTCTAACTGGTCCATAGACTGGTTCAACATGAGAAATATGTTGAATATCAGGCAACAATTTACGATTGGTAAATGAATGTCTAATATAATTAGAACTAATAGCAGGAAAAATTCTATTATCAGAAAATGACTGTCTATTATGAGTGGAACTATTATTATCAAATTGAATGCAAATCCTACCATCCGGATTTTGAGTAATTTGAGAATATTCAGTATTACTGACATCATTTGCAATCTGACTTGGTGATATAACCGAGTCCAAAGTCCATGTAGTTGGAAAATTAATTTCTTCCCACTTAATAGGTCTCCTCGTGGTGACCTTAGACTTTGCAAAATTCATTTCCACTAATATAGTCTGATCAGATATATCATATAATTTACATCTAGGGTTTAATGTTGATAGCAATTTAAAGTAAATCCTATACGATAAACATATAAGTTCAGAACCAGGCGCATAATTATAACCATGTGTTTTCACATTTAATGTTAATGCATCAAGTATATTAACATCAGATAGAGATAATTGAAGATTGGGTTGAGTATTAAAATATACTGGACCATAGGCCACAGTAGATTCAATAGAACCCATTAGAGACTGTCTGAAATTCAGATTTCTAGCATCTCTAAGAGCAGCTAAAAACGTCTCTGGTAACCTTTTAAGGGTTAATGGCTTAAAAGCAATTTGAACCATACCAATATGCAGATAATTATACCGGTTTTTATAAATATCTACATCATGTTTGTTTAACAAACGAATAGTCTGTTCAGATGAATTTAAAGCCAAAGATTGCTCTGTCGTTTTAACAAGTTGTTTAGAAGAAAGTTTATCAAACCATCCATAATCATAAATTGTTCTAATAGGGACTTTAGGAATAGTCCATTTGTTTAACAAATCAAGTTTTTGAGGTATATATACCTCTTCCAACCTAGTAGTTTTCATACTAGTTTCTCCCAAATCCATAGAAACAAAATTCATATCTATGTCGAATATTTCATATCTATCTTATATATACCATGAAAGTTCCTAGGCTCTGATACCATTTTAACAGGATCAAGTGGCGGGCGGTAATCCGCACGACCTTCTTGACTGAGCTAAAACAGAGATCACCGAGTTATCGGGAACTGGAATTGTTTCACACCTTCATTTTAACAGGATCAAGTGGCGGGCGGTAATCCGCACGGCCTTCTTGACTGAGCTAAAATAGAGATCACCGAGTTATCGGGAACTAGAATTGTTTCACACTTCTACTGACTTTTAAATGTCCACCGAGGTTTCCACCAGTTAAAGATCTCTTATTTTAACGCGATCAAAAGTTCTCAATCTAGCTAATTCAGTACCCTTATATTTAAAGACTGGTGGTAATCCGCACAAGGGCTCTGTCTTAATATAATACATACTTTTATTGAGCACATGTGTCTAGTAGTTCTAACCGTGAAAGAAGATGCCCTTTTTAACTCCTTTATCGGGCTGAGGTTCACAGCTGGCTAGACGAAGCCACTAAGGCAAAGCCAATAAGAGTAGTGTTATATTAGACTGTACCATCCATCTTGACACCAAGTCAAACTCTATATATAAAGTTCATTTATATTTAAATAGATGCCGTCTCTTTCATGGTTTATATAGGAGAGAAGTTAGATACTCAATATAGATATGAAGTCTCTTAGCCAGACATCGTCACGGCCAGAGAGGAGAGACTAGAAGGAAAACTAAATAAGAAAGAAATTAGTACCTTTTGGCCGGGATGCAAGGCCTGAAGATGAAGAACTGAAAACGTTATTTACTTTGTTCTTCTGTTACAAACTACAAACTCTTAATTACACTTGAAGAGAGAGAGAGAATTCTAGAGAGAGAGAGGGTCTCACTTCCTTCCTCTTCTTCTGAACGAATGAAACGTATAAATAAAAAAGAAAAGAATCTATGAACAACAAAAGTGGGTCCCGTGTGTCCCTGTTACAGTATTTTTACTATACAAAATAGTTTTTCTACTCTTGATGAACAGTGTATCTACTGTTAATGAACAATGTATCTACTGTTTGAGTGGGGTCCGGCGGCTTCACTGTGCTGTGGGTCCGGCGGCTTCACTGTGCTTGTGGGGTCCAGCTATTTCACGGTGCTGGTCTTTTGTCTGATTCTTTCATTCTGCGAAGAAATTCTTCCGCATTCTGCAAATCTTCATCAGATAGTATTTTCTCTGATTCAAAGGGTTGAGAATCTTCAGCGATATCATCGTTGCTGGTTTCACTCTACATAGAAGTGTCTGATTTCTCATATTGATTAATAGAACGAAGTAAATTTCTTTTGACTTCTTCCAAGTAGTTGTTAATCATTTCTTCTTTATCTCCTTCCTGAAAGGAGATCTTTCTGGCAATATTCCGTACTGAGCTGTCATCAATCACCTCTTTCTGAGGTTTGCTGGAATATTCTTGGATTTTTGTTTTGATGGAATCCAAGAGTTCTTGACCATATAATGTCTTTGTTTTGGGATCCTTTTTCATTAGTTTATCCCAAAAATTATTGTAAAAGGTCCTGTATAAGCACGGGACTTGTTCTTCGGTGAATCCAACTTCTAGAGTCCATTTATGAATCCAGGGAATAGAGAATTCCATAAAGAAATAAATCTGGTCAATTTTTCTGGGTAACAGATATGATCTGTATGATATTAATCGTTTATAAAAGGGGAAATTTTTATCCATTCTTTGTATAACATAAGAAATGGATCAGGTAAATTTTTTACTGTCGGACTGTGGTATGACCACCAGTTTAGAAACCAATTAGGAATAGTCTCTGCAAATATCTTTGCACATACTTTAATAAACCAAGTATGTTTGTGTCGATCATTATTGTAGTATAACACTTTATCAAATGCCTGGATATAATCCCAATAGGTAAAACTCATTCGAGATTTGTTAAGGCTTATCTGCCTTTCTTTCATTGTGGATATACCTCAGTCTTCAACAGATATAATCTGTTTAATTATAATCTTCGAGAAGTTATAAACGTTCTCGTCTGTGCTATAACCAGAAAAGTGCTGAAACTCTGCACTGCCAGTACTGGTGAGTATTGTTTCATAATAAGAGCGGATTTTGTATGACTCACCCGGATAATATAATCCATTTATCAAATATCTTTGGAATATCTTCCACGGCTCTTCTTTTCTCTGAATATCAAAATTTTCTAAAAGAAATATCATTTCTTTTTTTGACACTTTCTCATATGACTTAATATCATCATTGTCATATTTTGTAATGGAAGCAAAAGTATCACTTTGCTTAGCAAAAGTATCTTTTTGTTTTTGAGCAGTCAAATATGCCTGCAAGTGTGCGTATAACGGACTATCTTCTAAAATATCTTCTAGATGGACGGATGGTCCGATCGATGATTCTTCTCTGAGAGATATCCTCTCATTGGTTAAACTCTTTCTTCCCATTTGTATAACTGGGGAGTTTGATGTGGATCCGTATGACGATCCTGAAGGTGATGATCTTCCTCTGGACTGTGGGGATGATCTTCCCCAACCTCTACTTCGTCCCCTACCCCAGGGGGGTTCCATCCTGTAAATATTCACGAGATAAGAAATCTGGCAGAGAATTATCAATTTTCTTTTTGTATTGTATTTCAAAATCAAAAGGGGCTAATTGAGCCTGCCATCTTGCAAATATCATTTTTGAGGCATCATGTTTAAAGTCTTTGTTAAACATATATTTAACAGATTGTGCATCAGTTTTTATCAAAAACTTTTGATTGTATAAATCGTCTTGAAAATTTAAAACACATTTTACTATGGTTAACATTTCATGTGCCACAGTAGCGTATTTTCTCTGGGCTTCAGACCATTTACCAGAGTAGAATCTAATCAGATATTCATGCTTATTATTGGGATTTATTTGTTTCAAAATTCCTCCGTAACCAATATTAGACGCATCAGTCTCGATAATCTTTTGCCATGCAGGATTAGCAAGGGTCAAGCAAGGTAAAGATTTAACACGTTGCTTAATATTTTTAACCAAAGTAGTATGACTATCAGTCCAAGGGTTTTTATAATCTTTTTTTAGCCTATCATATAATGGGGCTAAATCATACGACAAATCTTTATAAAAAGGCGATATATAATTTAAACTTCCCAAAAATCTTTGTAACTGAGTTCTATCAGTAATAACATCGGGAAATTTTGAAGCAAAATCGATCGATCTTTGAATAGGAGTAATCTTTCCTTGACAAATATAATGTCCTAAAAATCGAATGTTAGTTTGGAATAAACTTTTTTTTTGTTTTGAGATAACCAAACCATTTTGTATAACAATTCTTTTAAAAATATCTAAATGCTTAATATGCATTTCAAGTATTTTGGAAAATACCAAAATGTCATCGATATAAACAATGATAAAGTCTAGATAGGGGTTGAAAATATCATTCATAATTTTTTGGAATTCAGAAGGGGCATTCTTCAAACCAAAAAGCATAATATTCTATTCATATTGCCCAAATGGAACATTAAAAGCAGTTCTATAAGTATGTTCTTTGAATATTTGAATCTGCCAATATCCAAATTTTAAATCAAATTTTGAAAATATATTGGCATCATATAATCTTGACAACAAATCTCTTTTATTGGGAATATGATACCTAACCCACTTCAAATATTTATTCAAGGGTTTATAATTAATGACCAATCTAGGAATACCACGTTCCTTTTCAGCTGTGTTATTAACATAAAAAGCTGTGCAAGACCAAGGAGATTTTGAGGGTTTTATCAGACCCTTTTGTAACAAATTATCAATCTCTTTTTTGCAGAATTCCACTAATTCCGTGTTAATCTGACAAGGTCGCAATTTAGTAGGAATATCATCCTCAGAGAAATTATCTTCATAAGCCAGAGTTACAATATGCTTTTTTCTATTCCAAAAAGCACTGGGATGTTCTGCACAAATATCAATAGCAATATTTTCGGAAATCAATTTGATCTTTTCCTGTACTTTAGTAGAATTCAAAGTATCAAATATATTCATACAAAATAATTCTAACTGCAAAGAATCAATATATTTCTGCTTCATGATATATTATATATTCTATACTATACTATATATACATCTTATATATAGTATATAAGATGTATATATAGCTTATCGAATATAGCTATATAGCTATATATATATATATATAGTATAGTATATATATTATATATAATATAGCATAGTATAGTATATATACTAAATGTATAATATATAAGCTATATATATATATATATATATATATATATATATATATAATATATTTAGTTTGGGGAAAAGTATAATTATAAAAAGAAAAAATAGGGAAAAAGTATAATTATAAAAAGTTTGGGGTTAAAACAAAGTTGGGGGGTTAAATGACTATTTTATAAATAGCCAACGGCTATATTTTATAATAAAATATAGCCATTGGGACCGTTTGGCTCGCTAAGGGACCGATCCGGTCCCTGACGGGCCAAAATCATAGGACCGGCCCACGAGACCGGCCCAGGCCCACTAAAACCGGGCCAAACAGTCCTGGCCCGTTTGCCCCCGGTCCCGGGCCTGAACCGGCCCACTTGCCACCCTTAGTGTCACCTATGAAGGGCGCGATGAGGTTTGGCAAGAAAGGCAATCTTAGCCCATGCCCCACGGTATATTGGGCCTTATAGGATTTTTCGGAGAGTGGGCCGAGTAGCTTATGAGTTAGATTTGCCCACGGAATTGGAGTCTGTCCATCCGATTTTTCATGCTACGAAAGTGCATTGGGGATCCTACCCGAGTGGTTCCCACTTATGATATACAAATCACGGAGAACTTATCATACAAGGAAGTTCCAGTTGCCATCCTAGACCGACAAATCTACAAGCTACGAAATAAGAAGGTAGCCTCCGTGAAAGTTTTATGGAGAAGCAAGAACGTGGAAGAGATGACGCGGGAAGCGGAGGAAGAAATGAAGTCTAAATATACCCACCTATTTCAAACTGAAGATATGGCTCGAGATGGGATACTTCAGCACAGCTCTATTAAGGCCAGTAGGTCATCAGGTAAGCTCTTATTTTTTTACTTTCAGTATTTATGATTGACGGTCATGTGAGGACAAGTGTTGCTATTTATAGACATTGGCTATGTGTGGCATGTATAGTATGTTTTCTAGATGCGTGCAGGTTGGTTTTGGTCTAGTGTACGGTGGAGACTCTGGCAAAATATTTCCAAAGTCTCTAAGAATAAACATTCGAGGACGAATGTTCCTAAGGGGGGAATGATGTTACACACCATAATTTCATACGTGAAAGTGTTTCGTAAGCAAACAAATGTAAGACCAAAAATGAAATCATTTTTAAAAGTATATAAAGTAAGATATCATGTTACCTAGGAGGTTAAAAATATTTAAGATCATGAACAACAAGTACACAGACGGTTGGAAGGTTCAGAAGCTAAAGGAATTGAAGAAAATAATGGTTCGTCGAAAGTCGACAAATTGGGAATGTTATAACCCGTACCTTTGGGGTGAGACTAGGGTTCTTAACATGATAAGAGGTTTATGTTATGATTTATTTTAGTTTTATGATAGTTATGTGTTAAGTTTTGAAGTCACGCGAGTTGTGGAACAAAAGTCACCAGACATAAACCCCTGCAAAAAATCTCCCAAAAATTGCAAACAAACCCTAATTGATTTTCTCTCCTTTTCAAGTTCAAGTTGGAGGAAAAACCTAGAGTTTGAAGAACAAAGATAGGAGCTGAGATATTCAAAAAATAAGGTAAGTTTACTGCTCTATTTCATGCATTTTTTCTGCTAGAAATGTATTGAAAGTCGTTCTATAATTTTAAGAACTCACGGGACGGTGATCGAAAGCCGTGAGTTCGAGTTACTCAACTTGTAGCGGACTGTTTTGTGGGTTGTTTCGTGTTGCTGTTTGATTGCGTGTTTTGTTATTGTTTTAGGGAGTTTTGGAGGTGAAAGTGTGTGGAGAAACACCACATAAATGCAGGGTGTTGGGCTGGTCGTTCGTCGTAATACTTTAGGGTTGTTTGACACTACCAGAGTGATTGTTTTGTGTATGAAGAGATTTGGGTATGTTGGGCTATTTTATAGTATTTTGTAGTGTATATAAGGTTGGAAAATAATGTATATATGTTTTTATTGTTGTGTTTTTGTATTATTGGTGTTATCTTAAATTTGGAGGAAGTAAAGATTATAGGGGAGATGCAACCCGTTTTAATATAAAATAAGCCCATCGTTCGTTAGGCGATAGTTGTACCTTTTGTAACTTAATGATAGTATTATTATCGTTGTTGTATATTAAGGTGCGAAGATACGAGTTCAACGTGGTTATTAGAAAGATTTTGATAAGGTATGTTAAGGCTAAACCTTTCCTTCATTTTGGCATGATCTCGTAACTACACGTGTTTGATAACGAGACATAAAGAGAAGTTCCTATTCCTGAATTTATTCACATTCTCCTAGTCTCATAAGTTATAGTATTCTCCGTTATCGGGACTTTATATCCAGTTAAGTATTGTCTTCTTCCAGTTAAGTATAATTGGTGGGCGCAACCTTTGATCAGATGGTAAGTTATATACCGAGCCTACTGTGGCCGAGCGCCTATGAGCGACCCTAGAATGGCCAAGATATAGAGCCTAGTATGGCTGAGCGCCTATGAGCGAGCCTGCTACGGCAGAGCAGTTACTCGTTCTGAGCCTTATAGGACCAGACATCTATTTTACTTACGATATTAAGAGAGTTGAGTGAGTATCAGCAGGTAAGTATTATATCATCTTTGACTCCCAGTTACTTTCAGTTATTATATTATCAATTTAGTTTCATCTTTCAGTTATTCTATTGCCTTATATACTCGGTACATTATTTCATATTGACGTCCCATTCTTGGGGATGCTGCATTTCATGCATGCAAGTTCGGATAGACAGGCTGGTAGACCTCCTCCGTAGGTGTTGTCCATGATCAACTTGATCGGTAAGCTCCACATCCTTTGGAGTTGTGAGGTTTAGGGTTTTGAGTACATACTCTGTATATGCATATATATTATGGGTAGGTCGGGGCCCTGTTCTGACCACATCCATCAGTAGAGGCTTGTAGACATATCCTATTAGTTAGTGTAGTATGTTGGACTTGTAGGCCTTGTATGTATGTTTTTGTTGGTTTGTCAGCTGTAGTAGTTATGACGGCCTTGTCGGTCCAGTTTTAAATTGGTGTTCAGTCAGAGCTAGTTTCCATTCAGTTTTATATTTTGTTTCGCAAATTGTCTTGCAATGTGGCCGTATGGCCAAAGTATGACATTGTATGTTTAGATTCCCTCAGTCGCAAGATGGTACACTAGGTTAAGTGAAGCACTAGGTGTCGCCCCCAGGTTCGTGGCCTGACATGATGCCTTAAGGAAGCTGATGCAAAGCTTGTTGGAATTTCAAGCAACCATAAAGGCTGATGTCCATAACCGCTATGATTCTTAAATTAAAATTGAAGACGATCAGTTATATTCTCCAGTTTCTTTCAAGGTTCGTGACCGTAATTAGAATGTAGAAAGGTCAAAAAACTTAACCTCGATGCAGATCGAAGGTAATCTAGTAGCATTTTGAACCATATGTGTCAAACGAAAGACAAGGTCATAGAGTAAGAGATTATCAATCGTTGGAAAGACCTAGGCCGAATAGGAGGACTTACTGTGGATGAAGTACTAGAGGATGATGAAATTATTTTCAATGAAGAAGATGCATATGGCCTTATCTTACTACATAGTGATGCTATAGTAATATCATTAGTTATTTTAGATTTTAAAATTAAACATGTATTGGTTGATCCAAGTAGTTCGTCCAATATCATTCAACTAAGAGTCTTAGAACAAGCAAAGTTGACTGGTAGTATAGTTCTAGCAGTAAAGCTTTTGGCTGGATTCATTTTAACAAGTGTGACGACCCGAGAAGTGATCATATTGCCTACCTATGCTAAGGGAGTGATGAAATCAACATTATTTTAAATTATGGACCAAGATATTGGGTACAATATAATTCTCATGAATTTACGATATGGAGGTTGTTCCATCAACGTACCACCAGTTGCTAAAATTTCCAACATCGATAAAGTTAAGCAGATTAGAGGTAACTAGCCCGCTACAAAGAAAATTAATGTAGTTACTATGTCTAACAGCAAGGTGGAGGAATCAATAAATAAAAACTACAAATTAAATGATAAAAACAAGGATAGAATCATGAATATAACCAAATTCAAGTCAAGAATACTTTCCAAAACGTGAAAATTCCCTTCTATATCGCCCCAAACCTAGCTCAACAACTCAAAGTATGATAAAATAACTAAACCCTCGAACTATATACTTACTGCCAGGGATTTCCGCATTTGCGGACAAAGAAACGAATCTCCACTTTCAATTTTGTGAGCCAAATCCCGCATCTGCAGCTTCCGCTTACCATACCAGGACCAGTCCTATGAATAGACCATTGCATCTGTGACCCCACAAAAGCGCCCAATCTCCGCAGAAGTGAACGACCACCTTGAGCCTCTATTTCACATCTACGATCAATATTCTGCAGATGCGATATCGCACCTACGATTCCTTACCCGCAGAAGTGGAACATTTGAACATGCCTAGCCACCCAAATTTTGCAGAAGCTACTCCACACCTGCGCTCCCACTTGCGCGGATACGAAACATCAGAACCAGACCTTCCCAAAATCATGGAAATGATCAGAAACTCGTTCGAAACACACCCGGGACCCCCCAGGATCCCGTTCAATCATACCACCAATCCTAAAACATAACGCGAATCTACTCAAGGCATCAAAAACCAAACAATATCAAAATTACGAGACACACCTCAATTCAAGTCTAATGAACTAATAAACTTTGAACTTCTACAACTCGTGCCAAATCATATCAAATCAATTCGGAATGGCCTCAAATTTTGCATGCAAGTCCCAAATGAAATAACAGATCAATACTAACTCTCGAAATCACAATCCGAACTAAGGGTGGCAAGTGGGCCGCCGGGACCGCGGGCCAAACGGGCTAAACGGGCCAGGAGCATTTTGCCCAGTTTTAGCGGGCCTGGGTCGGTCTCGTGGGCCGGTCCTATGATTTGGGCCCGTCAGGAAGAATTGGCAAAAATGATAACTGTTATGTATTTACCCTATACTTTTCCTTCTGATCCTAACTTTGTGCATTATATTAGAAATTTTTTTAATTCTACTTATAAAAGTTTTCCTCGCACAACCGTAAAGAGCGATATTTATAAATATAAACATGAATATGAATAATATTTGTGCTATTTATTTACTCATTTAAATTGTCGTGTTGCTATTACAACTGATATTGGTAGAAGTGGTAACGACTGTGATTACCTTACTGTTACCAGTCATTGGATTGATGAGGATTGGATAATGCAAAAGTGCATTATTTCTTATAGAATAATTAATTCATGTCACATCTGGCAGTTTATTGCTAGCACAGTTACAAATATTTATAGATATTTTTGCATTAGTGATAAAATAATGTCAATTTCAATGGATAATGCTACTAGTAACACAAATGCTATAGCCTTGCTTACCACTACGCTAAATCCTACATTTAGTGATATTTTTCATGTTAGATGTATTTGTCATATTTACCATTTAATTGTGGGTGATGGTATGAGAATTTTAAATATTGAAATTGAAAAGGTTAAAATGGCTCTTAAGTGGATTTTTATTCAAACCGTAGAAGTAGACTTAGAGAATATTTTAAAAGATGCGATGAATTTGGCCTAAGAGAAAAAAAGGTTCCTAAACCTTGTCCAACTAGATGGAATTACATGTATGAAAGTTTGGTTGTTGCATATGAATATAGAAACCCCATAAACTCAACATTTAATGCACATGTAAGTGATGATGATGAGCACCTTACAAATGGGGATTGGGCTAATGTTAAAATACTTGTAGAATTTTTAGAAAAATTTCATATTGCTACAAATGAATTTTCTAGGCAATATTATTCTACTATTTCTAACTGTTTAGTTTATATTGCAGAACTTGCAAATTTGTTTGCTCATTTTTCAGAGGGTGAGAAAATTTATAAACTTGCTATTGATTCTATGAGAAAAAAGTTTTAAAAATATTTTTTCCCTATTTCCCCTATTTATGGTGTTTCTGCTTTGTTAAATCCTTGTATGAAATTAGGAGGTCCTCATTTTTGTTATGAAAATGTTTATAATGGGTTAGCACTTAAAGATGAGGAATTATCTCAACTTCCGAAAACAATAGCCTCAATTAGAATAAATGCTCAAACTATTTTTAATACTTATCAAGTTGCATTAAATCATGCTAGACCAAATGTTCCAACTCATTCTTCTTCTGATTCTCAATCATCTAAAAGAACTGCGGGAGTAAGAGCACTTAGTGCTTGGGCGGGGTTTAGGGGTTCTCAAGGTTCTAGTAGTAGTGATTTTTCACAACTAAATGAGTTTGGAGTTTATTTATCGCAGGGAATTGAGGAAGTGAATCCCGACGGTTCCTTTAATCTTTTGGAATGGTGGAAGGACAAAGAAAAATACTTTCCGGTTCTTTCAAGGATGGCCCGAGACATTTTAACTATTCAAGCTTCAACAGTGGCATCAGAGAGCGCTTTCAGTCAAGCAAGACTTCAACTCGGTGATTATAGAGCGTCTATGAGGGAGAGTTTGGAAAAATCAGTACTTTTCAGAGATTGGATCCGGTCGGAAAGAAGAAATTTTGGACTTGCTGAATTACAACCAGATGAAGACGAAGCTTACGAAGAAATGCTAGCTAAACTTGCGGAGGATCTTGCTTCGCCCGGAAGTGGCGATGACCAAGCAACTTTTCCGCCACCACCAACGGAAATTCCTCCGGACCTTGATAGATTTATGAAGTTTGTAAGAGATACCATGTAACTTGTATGAACAAAAATTAGTATGTATTATGTAACTTATATTTTGGAACATCTTGATTAGTTTTTTTTTCTTCTCTATGGTGGTATTAGCACCTTGTTGTGCTCATTCCATAGGGGGATGAAGACTAAGAAAGATATTGCCATATTTTTTAATGCTATAATAAAATTACAAGTCATATCTCTTTATAATATTTTTGTCTTTAGACTTAGATATTATTTTTAACATCCTTTTGTCATTAGATGTATATATAGCTTATCGAATATAGCTTAAATATATATATATACTATATATACATTTAATATATATACTATACTATATATACATCTTATATATAGTATATAAGATGTATATATAGCTTATCGAATATAGCTTATATATATATACACACACACATCTTATATATATACTATATATATATATATTTAATATATATACTATACTATATATACATCTTATATATAGTATATAAGATGTATATATATAGCTTATCGAATATATATACTTCTTATATATATATATATATATATATTATATACATTTAATATATATACTATACTATATATACATCTTATATATAGTATATAAGATGTATATATAGCTTATCGAATATAGCTTATATATATATACTATATATACATTTAATATATATACTATACTATATATACATCTTATATATAGTATATAAGATGTATATATAGCTTATCAAATATAGCTCTTTATATATATATATATATATATATATATATATATATATATATATATATATATATATACTATATATATATTTAATATATATACTATACAATATGTACATCTTATATATAGTATATAAGATGCATATATAGTATATAAGATGTATATATATATATATATATATATATACATCTTATATACTATATATACATCTTATATACTATATATACATCTTATACCCCACTTAGCCCGCGGCCGGGGACCAAACGGTCCCGGTCTCGGTCCCGGGCCGGTCCTTAGAAAAAGCCCGTTTAGGTCCGGGCCCGGGACCGTTTGGACCGGCCCACTTAGCCCGTTTAGGCCCAGGACCGGCCTACTTGCCAGCCCTAATCCGAACCCAATATCAACAAAGTCAACTCTCGGTCAAACCTTTCAACCTTCCAAACCTTCAACTTTCCAACTTTCGCCAAAAAATATCAAATCAACCTGTGGACCTCCAAACCCAAATCCGGACATACGTCTAAGTCCAAAATCACCATACGAAACTATTGAAATCATCAAAATACAATTTTGAAATCATCTTCCCAAAAGTCAAACTCTAGTCAACTCACACCACTTAAGCTTCTAAAACAAGGGCCATTCTTCCAATTCAATCATGAATCGCCCGAAAACCGATACCGACGATACACGCAAGTCATAATACATAATATGAAGCTTCTCAATACTTTAAACTACCGAACGGAATGCTGAGGCTCAAAAAGACCGCTATCGAATCGTTAGATTCAATGATGCCAAAAGAGGAAAAATTCAAATACGCACACGAAAGTGAACAAATGAATCAAAGTATTAACAAAGTACTTTTGTTGGATACTGTATACCTTGTGTAGGATTCGTGACCATTTGTTTGCCATCATTAAAAAAGAGAAATATATTAAAATTGAGTTTTGATGATTAGCAAATATGCATTATTGACTGTGTCGATGTTGTGAGTTAGAGACCGAGGTCTTGCTAGTTTGTTCCTAACACTTAATCCTAACAAGAGTAGGATTCAATTTCACTCGAGACATGATCTTATTTTGGGTAAAAATGACCTGGAGGACACATATATGTGGATAATCTTGGCAAATCCTTAATACTCAATTACATGTCAAGTTTATAAGGAAGTAGAGCCCATTTAGGGAATAGTCAAAAGAGAAGATCTTTTACCTCTTTTATTCTATGGGGTTAAAGGATTTTTGGGGATCATTCTTATCACTAAACCTACTGCTAACAATGTGCTATATATATATATATATATATATATATATATATATATATATATATAGCTATTTTCTTATTGCATGAGATATACCTAAAGAAAGAGCAATTGAGAGAACACGCAAGCAAGAAGCAAAATTCCGAGAGAAAGAGAAAGTTAAACAGAAGAATCCAGTCCCAACAATTGAGTCGAGTCTAATTTAGTTTGTCAAGATCTTGTAGTAGGTATTTTGTGTGTAATCTTATTTGTTTATTTAAGAAGCACTTTGAGAGGCTTTTCTCTATAAGAGAATTTAAGTCATAGGCTAGAGTTAGATTAAGTGTTTTTCTACCGTCAGAGTGGTTGTAGGCAGTCAAGTGGCTAGGATTCAGTCTCTTAGATTATAAGAATTTGTAACTTGAAATTGCTCATTGTTTTAATAAAATTTGTAAGGAAAATCTCAAAGGTGGATCATTATTTTTACTCCTTTGATCATGTGATGACCCAAAATGTCATCTTTAAATTTAATAAATAATTTTGTGTTCTAAGACCACAAAAGGTACCATTTATCATTCCTCGACTTGCGTGCGTAATCCGTACAATTTTTCGAAAATATTTTATGTGAAAAATGGATTAAAATGTGAAATAGAGCTTTAAAACTCAACTGAGTTGACGTTGGTCAACATTTTTAACAAACGGATCCGGATCGATATTTTGACAGTTTCGGTAGCTCCGTATCGTAATTTGAGACTTGGGCGTATGCCCGGAATTTAATTTGAAGGTCCCTAGCTCAAGTTATGACCATTTAACGACTAGCAATTTAAAGGCTAAAGACTTCCAAGTTTGACCACGTGGTGACTTTTTGATATCGAAACCGGAATACGATTCTGGAAATTTGAACAGCTCTGTTATGTCATTCATGACTTGTGTACCAAATTAGAAGTCATTCCGGATTCATTTAATATATTTTGGCACGAGATTTGTAAATTGAAAAGTTTAAAACTCAAAGTTTGAATCGGGGTGTAAAATTATAATTTCAGCATTTTTTGACGTGATACGAGACCCCGAGTAAGTCCGTATTATGTTATTGGACTTGTTTGTATATTCGTACGGGATTCCGAGTACCCCGAGAGTGATACAGATTGAAATCGGATCAAGAATTGGACTTAAGCAAAATCTGAATTTTTTCTTTTGTTGTAATCGCACCTGCAGATTTTTGACCGCAGGTGCGAGCTCGCAGAAGCGAGCCTTCCATCAAATATGCGCCCAGGCGTGTCCAGGCTTCGATCGCACAAGCGTGTCCGCAGATGCGCACCAAATCACGCAGATGCGGGACTAGGCTGGCTTGGGGTCTTCGCAGGTTCGGCCATTTTGAGCAGAAACGGATGTTGCAGATGCGATAGGAGTGTCCGCAGATGCAGAACTTCACCTGGAAGCCTGGCATCGCAAATGCGAGTCCGTATATGTGGAACTTTTATCCGCAGATGCGAAAATGACTAGGCATAGCCCATAAATTCGGAAGTCGCTATTTTTACTCATTTTTGAGTTTCAAGTCTCAGATTTGGGCGATTTCAAGGGAGAATTTCACGACTTTGAATTGGGTAAGTGTTCTTTAACCAAAAGTGATTATATTTCACAAATTCATGTCTACATTCATCATTTATTTCGGATTTAGATGGAAGAAATTAGAATTTGTGTAAAACTTTCCAAAAAACGAAAATTTAGATTTGAAGGTCCATTTGACATCGGAATTGGATAATTTTTGTATGGTTGAACTCGTAGCAGAACGGGTGTTCGTATTTCGTGAGTTTTTTCGGGGTTTGAGACGTGGGTCCCACTATCGAATATTTTAATAAATTTTAGATTTTTATCCAAAAAATTAGTAAATTTATATGGAATTAATTCCTATGATTAGTATTGAATATATCGAATTGTTTGTGAATATATTTGAAACTTTCAGAGACAAATTTAAAAGGAAAAGTTGTGGTTGAGTAATTGATTGGAATTTGCAAATCGAGGTAAGTATCGTGGTTAACCTTGACTTGAGGGAATAGAACCCTTAAATTAATTGTTATGTGAAATGCATGTGAGCGACGTATAGGCGAGGTAACGAGTGTCTATACGAAAATTAATTGTTTGCCTGCTTACTTGAAAAATCATAAATTATTTTAAATCATAAATTAATTATTGTAATAATTATTTCTCTCCTATTCTTTGTCAAATATTAATTCTTGAATTCCTGCATTAATTGTTACATGCTATTTGAATTATGTATTTTAATTATTATTTGACATTTAACATATTAAATATTAAACAGCCTATTTTCTCCCTAGTTTCCATAATAATTTGCTATTTGTCATTGTTTGTTTCGTAATTAAATTATAATTATTGTATGTTTGTTGTCTTATAATTTTATATTAATTGTTGCATTCATTTAGGAAATTTCTTCTACAAGAATTGGTAAATGGATATATTGGAGGATCGGGTTGCACGCCGCAACAGACTTATTAAAAAGTCTATATATATTTGTCACGACCCAAAATTTTCCACCAACGAGACCGGAGCCAAATCAATGCAGAAATTAATATCCCTGTCGGGTGGCATCCCCGACAGGTCTGCAAGAAACATCTTTGGAAACTCACGAACAACCGGCACCGAATCTATGGAAGGAACCTCCGCACTAGAATCGCGGACATAAGCCAAATAAGCTAGACACCCCTTCTCGACTATATGCCGAGCCTTCACATAAGATATAACCCTGCTGGCAGAATGGCCAAGATTTCCTCTCCATTTTAATCGAGGTAACCCCTGCAAGGCTAAGGTCACTGTCTTGGCGTGACAATCTAATATAGCATGATAAGGTGATAGCCAATCCATACCCAGTATGACATCAAAATCAACCATACCGAGAAGTAGAAGATCTACACGAGTCTCAAGACTCCTAATGGTGACCACACACGAACGATAAACATGATCTACAACAATAACATCTCCCACTGGTATGGACACATACACTGGATCACTCAAAGAATCACGGGGCATAACCAAATAGGAAGACAAA
The DNA here is from genome assembly GCF_000390325.3 of Nicotiana tomentosiformis. Taxonomy (NCBI): domain Eukaryota; kingdom Viridiplantae; phylum Streptophyta; class Magnoliopsida; order Solanales; family Solanaceae; genus Nicotiana; species Nicotiana tomentosiformis. Next base: position 146,497,267 of record NC_090812.1, on the reverse strand, counting down.
TAGGATGACACATAGGAGAAAGTAGATCCCGGATCAAATAGAACTGAAGCATCTCTACTGCTAACTGAAACAATACCTGTGATAACAGCGTCAGATGACTCAGCCTCAGGCCTGGTTTGGAAAGCATAACACCGGGGCTGGGCGCCACCACCCTGAACTACGTCCCTGGGACGACCTCTAGATGGCTGGTCTTCACCTCTAACGGCCTGACCTCCACCTCTAACAGTCTGGCCTCTACCTCTGGCAACCTGACCCCTGCCTCTGGCTGGCTGAGCAGGTGGTGTAGCAACTGGTGCCGAAACCATGGCACGAGAACTCTAATGCTGTGAGCTGCCCGTTTCCCGAGGGCAAAATCAAGCAATGTGCCTCGAATAACCATAAGTATAACATAACTTTAGCTGTTGTGGCTGCTAACCCTAAAACTGACCCTGTCGACCTGAATAACTACCCTGATGACTCTGGAGTGGAGGTGCACTAATAGGAGTTGGTGGTGCACTGTAGGCTAGCTGGTCGGAATAATGCATCTGAGGGCCACTACCACCTGAGTCACCGTGAGATGCCTGAAGCGCTGAATGAAATGACCTGGGAGGATGGCCTCTGCCAAAAGTACTCCTGCCTCTAGGTGAGGCACCACTGAACTCACCGGAATGACAAGGTCTCTTGTCAAACCCCTGACCTCCCTGAGTAAGAACCAGTTCGACTCGTCTGGCGACATTAGCAGCCGCCTGACAAGAAATCTCACTCCCCATCTCCTTAGCCATCTGCAATTTGATAGGCTGAGCTAGTCCATCAATAAATCTCCTCACCTTCTCTCTCTCTCTCTCTCTCGGTGGGAAGTAGAAGAATAGAATGATGTGACAAATCCACAACACGGGTCTCATACTGAGTAACAGTCATACTGCCCTCCTGGAGACTCTCAAACTGACGATGATGCTCCTCTCTCAATATGATAGGCAGAAACTTCTCTATGAAGAGTTGAGAGAACTGGTCCCAAGTAAGAGGAGGCGACCCAGCCGGTCTGGTCAACAAGTAATCTCTCCACCATTTCTTGGCGGAACCAGTCATCTGAAATGCAGCGAAATCGACCCCATTGGTATCCACTATACCCATGTTCCGTAAAACCTCGTGACAGCTGTCAAGATATTCCTGGGGATCCTCTGAAGGAGCACCGCTGAAGTGAATAGGAAATAGCTTGATAAACTTGTCTAATCTTCATAAGGCCTTAGAAGACATAGCTGGCCCATCTCCGACTTGTGCCGCAATAACCGGCTGAACTAATCCGATTGGTTGAGCTGCTAGAGCCTGATACTGGGGAGCTATCTACTCCGGAGTGGGAGTGGTGGGAGTCTGGGCTCCTCCTCCAGCCTGAGATACTGTTGGTGCCATCGAAAATACACCAGTCTGGGCCACTCTCTCCATAAGGCCCACAAAACGGACCAAAGCGTCCTGAAGTACTTGGCAGTAATGAACCCCTCCGGAACTTGAGTTGGTCCGGCAGGAACAATCTGGGCTGGAACCTCCTGGTCAAGCTCTATCTGAGGCTCCACTACTGGGGCTGCTGCTCGGGCCCTAGGCTGAGCCCTGCCCCTGCCTCGGCCTCGGCCTCGACCTCTGCCCCGCGTAGGAGCTGTCACTTGAGGATATGGCTGCTGCTTAGCTGAGGAAGTGGTACGTGTTCTCTTCATCTGCGAGAGAATAAAAGTAGAAGAGTTCAATCAGTATTAAGAAAGCAAAATCGCACGGCAGAGAAGAGAAGAAGTGAAACTTGTTCCTAAACTTCATAGCCTCAGGAAGATAAGCACAGACGTCTCCGTACCGATCCTCCAGACTCTACTAAGCTAGCTCGTGAATCGTGAGACCTAGGCAACCTTGTGCTCTAATACCAACTATCACGACCCAAAATTTTCCACCAACGGGACCGTGATGGCGCCTAACATTTCACTTGCTAGGAAAGCCAATGTTAGAGAATCATTTACCAATTTCTTATTTCTATTCAGTAATTAACATTAATTAACTACAACGAAATATAACCAATGCGGAATATCATAAATATGTATTAACTACCACCACCCGGATCTGGAATTTAGAACAAGTAATAGTTTGAAAGAAATACAACTGTCTGAACGAAATAAAACATAAAGACATAAAGGATAGACGAGGACTTCAAGGTCTGTGAACACCGACAAATCTACTTTGAGTCTCCGGACAACGGACCAGTAGCAAATCTCGATCAACCTGAGCCGGTATCAAAATGTGCACAGAAAGTGCAGAGTGCAGCATCAGTACAACCGACTCCATGTACTGGTAAGTGTCGGACCTAACCTCGGTGAAGTAGTGACGAGGCTAAGACAAGACAGCCACATATAACCTGAACATTATAATCATGTTAAAGGCAACAACAATAAGTAAAATAATAATGCAGAAATAATGGGAGGGGAACATATAGTGGGGGAATACAACATAAAGAGTGAGAATAATGAAAGGACATAATTAAATCGGAAATTCTTAAACGAATTGAGCAATCAAGACAGCAAGGAAAACTGCACGGCAACACCCTTCGTGCTTTTACTCTCAACCTCACCAAATAACAAATAAGACTGCACGGCATCACCCTTCGTGCTTTTACTCTCTTCCTCGCAATATAAAGAAATTATGCACGACATCACCCTTCGTGCTTTACACTCTTCCTCACAATATAATTAAATTATGCACGATATCACCCTTCGTGCTTTACACTTTTCCTCACAATATAATTAAATTATGCACGGCATCACCATTCGTGCTTTTACTCTCTTCCTCACAATTCACAGAATCAATAACAACGGATAGAGAGTAGTTTCACAAGAAATCAATATTTTATAAATGATTACTTTCACAATTTAACATCTCAACCTCGAATCAATATTCATAAATTTATCGACCTTGTGGAATCGGATACAATCCTTCCAACATTTCAACTACAACAATATGCATGGATAGCCAGATTTAAGACTACAAATTTGCAAGAAATGAAATTTCACTCGCATGCTATGACTAGACCACAACGTATATATGCTCGTCACCTCAACTATACGTCGTACTCAACAACAAAACACGTAGCAAATACTCACACAATACCTATTCCCTAAAGCCAAAGTTAGACACAACACTAACCTCGCTCCGAAGGCCACTTAATTCTGAATCACAACTTTTCCTTTGGAATTCTCCTCCAACCCACTCGTATCTATTCAAAAATAACTCAATAGTATCAAGTATTGCTAAAGGAATCAATTACATTACGTAAATCTAGATTTCCTAAATTTTCCCCCAAAAAGTCAAAAATCGACCCTGGGCCCGCTTAGTCAAAACCCGAGGTTCAGACCAAAACCCATTCACTCTCGAGCCCGAATATATAATTGGTTATGGAATCCGACCTCAAATCGAGGTCTAAATTCCCAAATTCCCAAAATCCCTAGTTTCTACCCTAACCCCTAATTCTACCATGAAAACTCTAAATTTTTGGTTAAAACTTCAAGAAATGTAATGGGTAATTGAAACAAAATGGTTTAGAATCACTTACTAATACTTTGGGGAAGAAAATGACTCTTGGAAATCGCCTCTACCCATTTGGTTCTTGAAAATGTTGAAGAAATGGCTCAAACCCGTGTTTGGAGTCTGTTTTAAGCCACTGGACAGGCCTTCATCGCGTTCGCGAGAGGCCTGTCGCAATCGTGATGCACATCGTCCTAAGGCCTTCGCATTCGCGTAAGGCAACCCCCCTAGCCTTCGCGTTCTCTACCCAGTGGACGCGTTCGCGTAGAAGAACATGACCAACCCTCCCCCAGGACCCTAAGTGCTTCGCGTTCGCGATGGTCAGGTCGCGTTCGCGAAGGGTAAATCCCCCATCACTTCGCGTTCGCGACTAGGCCTTCGCGTTCGCGAAGAAGAAGTCTCAGCCTCACCAGTTTACTCTTCGCGTTCGCGAGAGGACCTTCACGAACGCGAAGAAGGATATGGTAGACACCAAAATCTGTAGGAACCAGATTTTCCCCAAGTCCAAAACATCCCGTGGCCTATCCGAAACTCACCCGAGCCCTTGATGCTCCAAACCAAACATGCACACAAGTCTAAAAACATCATATGAACTTGCTCATGCGATCAACTCGCTAAAATAACACCTAGAACTACGAATTTAGCACCAAATCAAATGAAATTCTCAATAACACTTTAAAATCCATATCTTCTCAACTAAACGTCCGAATCATGTCAAATCAACTCTGTTGCTCACCAAATTTCACAGACAAGTCTTAAATATCATAATGAAACTGTACCGGGCTCCGGAACCAAAATACAGACCCGATATTAATAATGGCAAACATCGATCAATTCTTAAAAATAATTAATTTTCAGACTTTTAATTTTTATCAAAAATTCATAACTGAAGCTAGGGACTTCCAAATTCGATTTCGAGCATACGCTCATGTCACATAATTTGATACGGACCTACCGGGACTGTCAAAACACAGATCCGTGCCCGTTTACCAAAAATGTTGACCAAAAATCAACTACAATTAACTTTTAAGGCAAAAATTCTTATTTTCATTAGTTTTCAACATAAAAGCTTTTCGAAAACCTTTCCGGGCTACGCACACAAATCGAGGAGGGTAAAAATGAGATTTTGAAGGCTTAAGAGCGCAGATTAGAGTTCTAAAGCATAAGATGACCTTTTGGGTCATCACAATCTCTACCTCTATTTACTCCGCATATCGGACTCAGACTCCCAAGTAGCTGCCTCAATAGGCTGACCTATCCACTACACTCGAACTGAAGGGTAACTATTTGACCTCAACTGATGAACCTACCGGTCTAGAATGGCCACCGGCTCCTCCGCGTAAGTCAAATCCTTGTCCAACTGGACATAGCTGAAATCTAACATATAGGACGGGTCACCATGATATTTTCGGAGTATAGACACATGGAATACCGGATGAACTGAGGATAACCCTGGAGGTAGCGCAAGTCTATAAGCAACCCCTCACTCTCTCGAGGATCTCAAATGGTCCGATATACCTAAGGATCAACTTTCCCTTCTTCCCAAATCTCATAATACCCTTCATGGGCGATACCCGAAGCAATATTCTTTCTCCAACCATGAATGCAATATCACGAACTTTACGGTCAGCATAACTCTTTTTCCTGGACTAAACTGTACGAAGTCGATCCTGTATAATCTTGACCTTGTCTAAGGCCTCCTGATCTAAATCTGTACCCAATAACCGAGCCTCCCCCGGCTCGAACCACCCAACTGGGGACCTACACCGTCTACCATATAATGCCTTATAGGGAGCCATTTGAATGCTTGATTGGTACCTGTTATTTTTGGCAAACTCCGCTAACGGCAAAAACTGATCCTAAGAACCTCCAAAGTCAACAACACAGGCACGGGGCATATCCTCCAAGATCTGAAAAGTACATTCGGACTGCCCGTCCGCCTGGGGATGAAATGATGTGTTCAACTCAACCCGCGTACCCAACTCACGCTGAACTGCCCTCCAAAAGTACGAGGTAAACTGCGTACCTCGATCAAAAATGATAGACACAGGCACACCGTGAAGACGGATGATCTCCCGAATATAAATGTCTACCAACCGCTCTGAGGAATAGGTAACTGCCACAGGAATGAAATGCGCTTACTTTGTCAGCCTGTCCATAATGACCCAAACTGCATCGAACTTCCTCTGAGTCCGTGGGAGTCCAACAACAAAGTCCATAGTGATACGCTCCTACTTTCACTCAGGAATATCTAACCTCTGGAGTAAACCACCAGGTCTCTGATGATCACACTTTACCTGCTGGCAATTTAGGCACCGAGATACATAGGCAACTATGTTCTTCTTCATTCGCCTCCACCAATAATGTTGTCTCAAGCCCTGATACATCATGGGGGTGCCCAAATGAATAGAATACCGGGAACTGTAGGACTCCTCAAGGATCAACTCATGAAGTCCATCCACATTAGGCACACAAATACGACCTTGTATCCTCAAAACTCCATCATCCTCAACAGTAACCTGCTTGGCACCATCGTGCCACACTGTGTCTCTAAGGATAAGTAAATGAGGATCGTCATCCTGCCGATCTCTGACGCGCTCAAATAAAGAAGACCGAGCAACTGTACAAGCTAGAACACGGCTGGGTTCAGAAATATCTAACCCCACGAACTGGTTGGCCAAGGCCTGAACATCCAATACAAGCGGTCTCTCACCAACTGGAATATATGCGAGACTACCCATACTGACTGACTTTCTACTCAAAGCATCGGCCACCATATTGGCCTTCCCGGGATGATACAATATAGTGATATCATAGTCTTTGAATAGCTCCAGCCACCTCTTCTGCCTCAAATTGAGTTCCTTTTGCTTGAACAAATACTACAAGCTCCGATGGTCAGTGAATACCTCACATGACACGCCGTAAAGATAGTGCCTCCAAATCTTCAGTGCGTGAACAATGGCCGCTAGCTCTAGATCATGAACAGGGTAATTCTTCTCGTGAACCTTCAGCTGTCATGAAGCATATGCAATAACCTTGCCGCCCTGCATCAATACCGCACCCAGACCAATACGAGATGCATCACAATATACTGTATAAGATCCTGAATCTTTGGGTAACACCAATACCGGCGTCGTAGTCAAAGCAGTCTTGAGCTTCTGAAAGTTCGCTTCACACTCGTCTGACCACCTGAACGGGGCACCTTTCTGGGTCAATCTGGTCAATGGGGCTGCTATGGATGAAAACCCCTTTACAAATCGATGGTAATAGCCTGCCAAACCCAGGAAACTACGGATCTCTATAGCTGATGTGGGTCTAGGCCAGTCCTGAACTACCTCAATCTTCTTAGGATACACCTGAATACCCTCTATTGATACAACGTGACCTAAGAAAGCAACTGAACTCAACCAAAACTCGCATTTTGAGAACTTAGCATATAATTGGTTGTCTTTCAGAGTCTGAAGAACGATCCGAATGTGCTGCTCATGCTCCTCTCGACTGTGGGAGTAGATCAAGATAACATCAATAAACTCAACCACAAAGGAATCCAGGTAGGGTTTGAACACCCGGTTCATCAAATCCATGAATGTTGCTAGGGCATTTGTCAGCCCAAATGACATCACTAGAAACTCATAATGTCCATACCGAGTCCGAAAAGCTATCTTAGGAACATCGAATTCCCTAATCCTCATTTGATGGTAGCCATATCTCAAATCAATCTTTGAAAACACGTTGGCACCCTGAAGCTGATCAATTAAATTATCAATCCTCGGTAATGGATATTTGTTCTTGATAGTGGCTTTGTTCAACTGTTGATAATCTATACACATCCTCATCGATCCATCTTTGTTCTTCACAAACAACAAGGTGCACCCCAGGGAGAGACACTAGGTCTAATGAAGCCCTTATCAAGCAAATCTTGCAACTGCTCTTTCAATTCTTTCAACTCTGGCGGGACCATGCGATATGGTGAAATGGAAATAGGCTGAGTGCCCGGAGCCAAATCAATGCAGAAATCAATATCCCTATCGGGTGGCATCCCCGGCAGGTCTGCAGGAAACACCTCTGGAAACTCACGAACAACCGGCACCAAATCTATGGAAGGAACCTCCGCACTATAATCACAGACATAAGCCAAATAATCTAGACACCTCTTCTCGACCATATGCCGAGCCTTCACATAAGAGATAACCCTGCTGGCAGAATGGCCAAGATTTCCTCTCCACTTTAATCGAGGTAACCCCTGCAAGGCTAAGGTCGCTGTCTTGGCATGACAATCTAATATAGCATGATAAGGTGATAGCCAATCCATACCCAGTATGACATCAAAATTAACCATGTCGAGAAGTAGAAGATCTACACGAGTCTCAAGACTCCCAATGGTGACCACACACGAACGATAAACATGATCTACAACAATAACATCTCCCACTGGTATACACAGGAGCACTCAAAGAATCACGGGGCATAACCAAATAGGAAGAAAAATAGGATGACACATAGGAGTAAGTAGATCCCGTATCAAATAAAACTGAAGCATCTCTACTGCAAACTGAAACAATACCTGTGATAACAGCGTCAGATGACTCAGCCTCAGGCCTGGTTTGGAAAGCATAACACCGGGGCTGGGCGCCACCACCCTGAACTACGTCCCTGGGATGACCTCTAGCTGGATGGTCTCCACCTCTAACGGCCTAACCTCCACCTCTAACAGTCTGGCCTTTACCTCTGGCTGCCTGACCCCTGCCTCTGGCTGGCTAAGCAGGTGGTGCAGCAACTGGTTCCGGAACCATGGCACGAGAACTCTGATGCTGTGAGCTGCCCGATGCCTGAGGGCAAAATCTAGCAATGTGCCTCGAATCACCACAAGTATAACATAACTTCGGATGATGTGACTGCTGACCCTAAAACTGACCCTGTCAACCTGAATAACCACCCTGATGACTATGGAGTGGAGGTGCACTAATAGGAGCCGGTGGTGCACTATAGGCTAGCTGGTCGAAATAATGCATATGAGGGCCACGACCACCTGAGGCACCGTGAGATACCTGAAGCACTGAATGAAACGACCTGGGAGGATGGCCTCTACCAAAAGTACTCCTGCCTCTAGGTGAGGCACCACTGAACTCACCGGAATGACGAGGTCTCTTTTCAAACCCCTGACCTCCTTGAGTAAAAACCAGTTCGACTCGTCTGGCGACATTAGCAGTCGCCTTAAAACAAATCTCACTCCCCATCTCCTTGGCCATCTGCAATCTGATAGGCTGAGCTAGTCCATCAATAAACCTCCTCACCCTCTCTCTCTCTCGGTAGGAAGTAGAAGAATAGCATGACGGGCCAAATCCACAACACGGGCCTCATATTGAGTAACAGTCATACTGCCCTACTGGAGAGGCTCAAACTGACGGCGACGCTCCTTTCTTAATGTGATAGGAAGAAACTTCTCTATGAAGAGCTGAGAGAACTGGTCCCAAGTAAGAGCAGGCGACCCAGCTGGTCTGGCCAACAAGTAATCTCTCCACCATTTCTTGGCGTAACGAGTCATCTGAAATGCAGCGAAATCGACCCCATTGGTCTCCGCTATACCCATGTTTCGTAAAACCTCATGACAACTGTCAAGATACTCCTGGGGATCCTCTAAAGGAGCACCGCTGAAGTGAACAGGAAAGAGCTTGATAAACCTGTCTAATCTCCATAAGGCCTCAGAAGACATAGCTGGTCCATCTCTGACCTGTGCCGCAATAACCGGCTGAACTAATCCGATTGGCTGAGCTGCTGGAGCCTGGTACTGGGGAACTATCTGCTCCAGAGCGGGAGTGGTGGGAGTCTGGGCTCCTCCTCCAGCCTAAGATACTGTTGGTGTCATGGGAAATGCGCCGGTCTAGGCTACACTCTCCATAAGTACCACCAAACGGACCAAAGCGTCCTGAAGTACTAGGGTAGCAATGAACCCCTCCGGAACCTGAGCTGGTCTGGCAGAAACAGTCTGGGCTGTAACCTTCTCGTCAAGCTCTATCTGAGGCTCCACTGCTGGGGCTGTTGCTCGGGCCCTAGGCTGAGCCCTGCCCCTACGTCAGCCTCTGGTACGGCCTCGGCCTTGACCTCTGCCCCGCATAGGAGCTGTCACTGGAGACTCTGGCTGCTGCTCAGCTGAAGAAGCGGTACCTGTTCTCGTCATCTGTGAGAGAATAAAAGTAGAAGAGTTCAATCAGTATTGAGAAAGCAAAATCGCAAGGCAGAGAAGAAAAGAAGTGAAACTTGTTCCTAAACTTCATAGCCTCTGGAAGATAAGCACAGATGTCTCCGTACCGATCCTCGAGGCTCTAATAAACTTGCTCGTGAATCGTGAGACCTAGGCAACCTAGTGCTATGATACCAACTATTACGACCCGAAATTTTCCATCAACTGTTATAAGAGTTACATGAATTAGTACGCAGAACCTGGTTCTGGGGATATCTTGGTAAACTACTAGGAGTTTCAACAAGCTAAGTTTTAATAGGTCGGCACCTATTAATACACTAGTTCTTGGACACGTACGTTGCACGTGTATCCCATGCTAATTAGTACAAATATTTTAAAGTGATATGGATATTCTTAGAATAAGCGTGCAATGAGTTACACATACTTTATAAGCTCAAAACTAATTTATGGTGAGCCTACTATCCATCAACACCACATACTTTATACATGAATATGAGGAACGTAGGCTATGGTTGCAAGTGCTACCCGTCTTAAACTTTGTGCCTTATGTTTAACAAATGATAGCCTCCTCTTTTTTACAGTCGCGTACATGTTAAGAAGTTGTTGTCGAATGACAGTAAAATTTTGTATAAGTTGTAGAGAAGTTCGATTAACATATGTCTTCCTTAGGATGGTTAGAAAATCAACGTCAATTTTATGGTGTAAAACTGCATAGAAATAGTAGTTAACTGTGATAGAAATAGATAATAATTGTTGAAATCAATAAATTTGACTCATACTTATAAGTCATAATTGCACGTACATGTACCCTTTGTCTGATTCAAATTTATGAGCCCTTTCATCTATGAATTTAATAGAAGAATATTAGTTGAATTGCATAAATATAATAGTATCAATAATTTTAACACGCCAAGGAGGGATTTTTGATATTTTGATTAGTCGCACTTCATGGAAAATTTAACATTTCTATAGATCAGAGAATGATTCACACAAATTAATTTTTCGATGAGAACTTATCTCATAAGTTTTCAAGTAAAAAATTTCGTATTGAAGAAAATATAAAAAATGCTAAAACTTTATGAATAAAATATATAACAACAACACAAGAGTAGGAACCGCAAATGTTTTGTAGATGCTCAAATTTTCCACCATAGATACTTTATTGTGCACCTTTATAGAGTATAATGAACAATGTAAAAAAAAGCTATAATTCAAAAATATTATAGTTGTTGAAGGTGAAAGAAATAAACAATCAAAGTTGAATAACTAAGAAAATTAAACTTACAAATTTGACATGCTACAAAGTCACCAAAATCAAAATCAAAATCAAACAAACCAAATAATAATAGCACTACAATAAAAAAGAAAGAAAGAAAAGGATGGTATTATCTATTATGACATATTGTCTCACAAGAAGAATGTAGCTATGAAGAATACTTAAACTGTACATACACAATATAAAGGTCTTGTACAGTCCTAGAATTTCTCCATATTAACTTATCATGCTCCAGACTTACCAGAAGATTTTTCACATTAGTGTCATGTTTAACTTTAGAATTTTTCAAGAATCGCATAATCAAGAATAATAGGTTGCTAACCATGATCTTGTAACGATCCGACCGGTCATTTTGAGTGTATTTTCCCCGATCCCCTATTAACTGCTTCCCCCGTATCTTTTTCTGCTTATGTGACTTGCTGGGAGGTTATTGTTGTGGCTTCGAAGTAAATTGGGACACCTAGTCCCTAAAATAGAAGCTTAATACTGATTTTAACCGTAGTCGGAACTGTGTGAAGACGACTCCGGAATAGAGTTTCGTCATGTTCGTTAGCTCCGTTGGGTGATTTTAGACTTAGGAGCGTGTCTGGAATGTGAATTGGAGGTCTGTAGCTGATTTAGGCTTGAATTGACGAAAGTCGAATTTTGGAGATTTTGACCGGTAGTGAACTTTTTGATATCAGGGTCGGATTCTGATTCCGGAAGTTAGAGTAGGTCTATAATATTGAATATGACTTGTGTGCAAAATTTGAGGTCAATCGGATGTGGTTTGGTAGGTTTCGGCATCGGTTGTAGAAATTTAAAGTTTCAAGTTCATTAAGTTTGAATTGTAGGGTGATTCGTGTTTTTAGCGTTATTTGATGTGATTTGAGGGCTCGACTAAGTTCGTATAGTGTTTTAGGAGTTATTGATATATTTAGTTGAGGTCCCGGGGGTCTCGGGTGTGTTTCGGATGCTTAACAGATTGAATTTGGACATAGGCAAATGACTGAAGCTTCTGGTTTCTGGTATTTTCGCACATGCGGTGGAGAAATCGCACGTGCGGAGCGAAGGGTGCAGGTGCGTTGTTGGTCAAGAAGGTCTGTGAGCGCAGGTGCGAAAGTCAAGCCGTAGGAGCGGGCTCGCATGTGCGGCCCAAAGCTCTCAGATGCGGTCCCAGCCATTTTCGCGCCTGCGATGAGCTTTCCGCAGGTGCGGTACCGATGGTGCGGTTGAAGGCTTGCAGAAGCGAGTTTGCTGGACAAAAAATAGGATTTCGAGGGTTGTTTTCCCATTTCGATTTTGGGACTTTGAGAGCTCGGATTGGGCGATTATTTGAGAGATTTTCAGAAACAACTTTTGGGTAACGATTCTTAACTCATTTATGGTTATATTCCACTAATCTATAGTTGATTTCATCATTTAATTTTGGATTTGGGTTGAAATTTTGGGAAAATAATGGGAAGAAGTTCTTCAACTAAGATTTTGGGTTTTGATTGAGATTTTGACATCGGATTTGGATAATTTTGGTACGAGTGAACTCATGAGGGAATGTGTGTTCAAATTTTGTGACTTTTACCCGATTTCGAGACGTGGGCTCGGGGAGACGTTTTTAAGCGATTTCCTAATTTCTTGCTTTAGCTTTGATTTTATTAATTAGATTAATTTCTTATAGTTGTATTTATGGTATGTAATTGATTTTGGCTAGATTTGGGCCATTTGGGGTGAGATAATCGTGGAAAAGGCATTGTTACCGATTGAATGAGCTTGGTTTGAGGTAAGTGGCTTGTCTAACCTTGTGTGGGGGAAATCCCCTTAGGATTTGGTACTGTTGTCATATGTGAGCGCCATGTACGTGAGGTGACGAGTACGTACACATGTTATTTGTTGAAAAACCCGATTTATTTTACTGAATAGCAACCTGTTTTTTCTTTAATTTGAGTTATACTGTTTAAATGAGTATTAGTCTGTTTTCATTCTTAATTGAGCTATTCCAATATGCGTAGTTATCCTGTTTAGTCTAATATCGCATGTCTATCGAAAACCTGAAATCGAATAACGCAAGATCAATCGAAAAATTGAATGCACATCCTCATTCATTCTTAACTAAAGGTTTTGAGTTCAAATTCTGAGAATGAAGTTGCTTATAATAGAAAATACTTTACCCTTCAATATGAGATTTTCTCGTACGAATTCGAATTAGTCACACCTCGAAATAACTACCGGATAACAATTGGAAGCAAATATTTTTTATTTATTAAATTATGTGAAGCAAGTAGAGATCGGAAGGGTAAAACGTATAAGAGTAGGGATATTTATGTCAATTTTTCATTCTTACTGAAAATCGGATAAGTAGCTGATTGTCGTTATATCCAGCAGCGGCAATCTTAACAGGATAATAATTCAATTCTTTGGAGTCTCATTGCTGACAATTGGACTATGAGTAGTTCCTCATTAGCATCTTCTTTACAAACCAGGTAAATTATAACTTGCACCCAGAAAGTCCTATTATCTGTCCTCATTCAGTAGTTATTTAGTTGTTAATTTTGCATTTTCAATTTTCATGTTATCGTTTTACTAACGATTAAAGCTAGGAAAATTCACTTTCTGATTTCTTAGTCAATTTTTGCAATGGGGTTCTTTTTAACTTATGGGATTGGTGTTTTTAAGCTGTTGAACTTATAATTGCTGTGCCCATTTGCCAGTTTGGTTGTATAATTTGCCTAAAGGGTTTTGAGTATTGAGTAATGTAGCTTAGAAGTGCTGGTCCTAATCCTCCTCCCCCCACGCCAACAAAACCCCAACCTGTCCCCCATTTCCAAGTTAGCTGCATGTTCTTTGCCTTTTGAGTTCCTAGATAATAAATTTGCGTTGAGAGAATAAAAGCAAAACCGAAAAGTATCGCAACAATTGTAGTATTTGATTTCAAATAATATGAGTGTACAATCTCTATGAATCCTCTGATTCTTCTTTCCAATAGTAAATAAATTCAAGGACCTTCGAGTTTGATCTTGAATATGTAGTGGTTGCCACGAACGATGATCTTGTTCTTGATCTTGAGCTTGATTGCTTGAACTTGAACTTGATTTGTTTTTCGTTCTTGAGCTTGAACTTGATTGCTTGAACTTGAACTTGATTGCTTGAACTTGAAACTTGTGGAGGAATTTACAGTATTTGATCCACGAGTTCTTTCTTGCTTCTTGTTATAACTTCTGGTGTTTTTTTTGGGTTATAAAGACCTCCTTTTATAGTTGTGGAAGGGAGGAGTTGTGATAAGAACAAACTCTTTCCGACCAATCAAATTGGAGTGTGACATGACCGCATTTGATTGGCCAGAACATGTCACTTGTACATGTGGCGCAATTTCACTGGCCTTTTAATTTGACTTGGCATGCCTTGTCATTTTGACATGTGGCATGATCATACTGGCTCTTCCGTTTGACTTGGTGCGCCACGTCATTTGACATGTGGCGCCAAACTAGGCCTCTAGGAAGATGACATCTTGGGCTTAATGAAGTGAGCTCATCACTTTAGCCCAATGGATTAAGACTTATTTATTTAATCTATATATATTAAATTTATGTAATTAATCTAATTATATTAGCCCATACTATCTATTTGGACCAATATATCTTGAACTATAAAATATAATTCAAATTATTTTATGGATTTAATTTTAATAAAATCTATATGCCTATAAATACCCCTACTTCAAGATTTGTTGGGGTGTCTAAACTTTTTAAGACTAGGCTTGAAGTATTAACTTAATGCTATTTGAAATTAATAGATATCCGTGCGACGTATTTGCATGTTAATGCATTGGGCCATAGTTACGCATGCCTATTAATTCCCTTGATGTAGTTTTGCCTTCTAGTGATGAGATTCCATTCTCTAATTGGGAGGAAGGAAATAGTAGAAATTTTCCATATTGGTCACGTGAAGTAGCAAAGAATTGTCACATTAACTAATAGCAAATATTGCTAAAGTTAAAGTGAATTGGATTTTCTTCAGCCTTCCACGTAAGCCTAGATGATACAAGAATCTTTAAACATGTACACCCTACAGTTGTGGATATATTAGCAAGTTATTGCAATGTCTCAAATTCTAGTAGTACTGAATCTTCATCTCAACCATACGTAGGTAAGAGACCTTCACCGCCTTCAGCTTTTCCAATTGAATTGGGAATATGATACCTAGTTCTTTTCCAACACTGATAATCACGCATCTCACATCGACAATGATCCTCCAATATCCATCTTCAGAAGCTATATAAATACCCACATGTCTTTCATTCAATCAGTATCAACAACATCGGCGAGCTACGTTTAGCTTGACGATTCGGAAGCATTATCACGAAGGTAATTTCTTCTTCTTTTCTTTTGCTTTCCTTCCTTAGTTATTTTCTTTTCTTTTGTATTTTTTTTTTAGGCCAAGAATAGTAGGAGGAGCTCTTGCATGAAGACGGTGATTTTATGGTGTGAAGGGATGAGTTCTCATCCTTGCCTAAATATCGGAGAGATTACTCTCATCGCCCAATTATCGGAGAGATTACTCTCAAGTTGACCTGATTATCGGAGAGATTACTCTCAATGTGGCTCGATTACCGGAGAGATTACTCTCAATGTGGCCCTACTACTGGAGAGATTACTCTCAATGTGACCCGACTATCGGAGAAATTATTCTCAATGTGGCTCGACTACCGGAGAGATTACTCTCAAAATAACTCGACTATCAGATAGGTTACTCTCAATGTGGCTCGACTACTGGAGAGATTACTTTCAAAATAACCCGACTATCAGATAGGTTACTCTCAATGTGGCTCGACTACCGGAGAGATTACTCTCAAAATGACCCGACTATCGGAGAGATTACTCTCAATGTGGCCCGACTACCAGAGAGATTACTCTCAATGTGGCCCGACTACCGGAGTGATTACTCTCAATATGGCCCAACTATCGGAGATATTATTGTCGATGTGGCCCGACTATCGGAGGTCATTTCATCCATTTAGACCTTTGTGCCCATTCTAACATTCTTGATTTGGATTTTGATGACCTTTTTTTTACAGCCCGAAGAGATGGCCAATTTCAGAGACTATACCTCACCCTCCTCCAAACTTAGATATCTCATAATCGAGAATGAAGATGGCATAGAACAAACCAAGCTTTTGGTTCACACCTCACAAGCTGGCTGGTATGCAGCCTCATGGCCTTCTTTGAGAAACTCCCTTCATGTAGAAAACTGTACCTTGGAGCACTCAACTTCTAATCCATTGTCCAAGATGTGGTCTCTCCAAACGCCAATCCATCGCCACGTAAATATTGCTAGCACCCTTCCAAACTTAGGACGTTGGCGAAGTGCCTTGGGGAAACACAATAACAATCGAGGGCGAGTATCGTCATATTCCAGGATATTGGAAATGGGCTGAAGATTTACTTGGTGGAAGCCAACAAACCCTAAGTACAACAAAGATTTACGATGCTGTCTATGCCTCACTTTTCACTTATGATCGGAATTCGGACATTTTGCAAGCATTTTGTGAGGCTTGGTGCCCCAAGACGAACACGCTTTTTACATCAGTCGGGGAACTATCTATCTTTCTTTGGGACTTATATATCCTTAGAGGTCTGCCCATTGCGGGTTCTCCGTACGAAGAAGTACCTGAGACAAGAGAACTCATCGGTTTGGACAAAAAACAGATTAGATTTATTCCTCGATCTTGCGAGTATTTATTTGATGCCTTCCATCACCTGAAGGAAGGTACGGGTGTTAACCAAAAGGTCTCCTTGAGCAAGTGGACAAATTTTTGGTATAAAAGAACTTTAATTTATAAACCTGCCCCACTACGAAAGGAAAAGAAGTTTGCGCACCTAAAGTTGACACATAATCCTAACGGAGTTATTCCCGAGACAACTAGGTGGTCGAGTGATCAATAAGCTATATTCTCCAAGCTTAGGGCGAGGTCTGACAAGAAAGATGAAACATATATAGTAGTATTCTTATCGATTTGGCTATGTGCCTTTGTGTTTCCCAAGGCAGAAAACTTACTTTGTCCCGAGACTTTTAAGATGGCAAGCGGCTGAAAGATTAGCCTTGCGGTCCCAGTTTTTGTGAGTATTTATCATGGTTTGAATAAGATTTCATGTTCTTCCCAACTTGATCAGTTTAAAGTTTGTTTGCCCATCCATTATGTTTATGGCTGGCTTGCACATTATTTCAAAACCCATTATCCACTTGCTAAGGGTCCATCCGTCCCTTTGACGGTGGCATACTCAGGACAGGGATCTGCGAGGTACTTTGACGAGAAGGATACAAGAAAACGCATCCACAATGGGGAGGATATAGTTTGGACACCAACAATGTTAACCAATTATCGTCCTTATTATGTGGATAACGATGCCCCTCAAGAGTTTGATTCAAATTACTTCATGAGCTTACGTTTTAATTACCTCCCTTTGAGGTATGGTAACTCATTCATCATCGAGCCATATAGCCCACATCGGTTTGGTTGTCAATTTGGATTTTACCAGAACGTCCCCAGTTTTTTGAAAAATGATATCCGTAGCACCTCTCTAGATGAAGGACTCAGATTTTGGAGGATTTGCACACTTTATCGGTCTATGTCGCGTGCGGCTTTTCCCCCAATGGGAGATCATGTGGAGAAGCCTTTCTCCACCAATTATTTGTCTTGGTGGGAGAAAGCGCATGGAAAGTTTTTCGAGAATAATTTACAAGCTTTGGTAGACAATGTTGGGCTAAAATCTACTACTCCTTTAGGAGGCGAAGATCAAGGTATTGAAAAGACGCTCTCAAAAGTCAGAGAACCACCTACTCCGATCCCAAAAGTAGTTACACAACATAAGAAAAGGAAGCTTAAATCCTCAAAAGCAGCTTTGAAAGAGGTGGTGTGCACTTCAACAAATATAGAGAAACATCCTCCAGTTATTCCATTTAGCAAGCAAGTTCCTCAAGATTCAAGCCAGATTACCAATGAAGATCAAAATTGGAAAAGGAAACGGCCTATCCCAGTAGAGATCGTAGAGGTTCCAAGTGTCGATAGTCCCTCAAGAATGCATACGGCTCGTAACAAGGAGGTAAAAATAGAATCACCTTGCCCTTTCTTTTTATTTTTAATCGAATAAATAGCTTCACTAAAAACAAAATTCACTTTATTTGCCTTTTCCTTATGCAGTTAAATGCCATTGGGCATCCGGTGGTATCCCCACTTGATAAGTCTCAAGTGAGTAATGAATCTATTGGAGGGCCTACATCTAAAGTGAAGTCTTCTTCAAAGGCATCATCTCTTCCTCATGACGAAGCCCTAAAAAGACAAACTCCAAATGAGATAACTAGCGTTCCACCAATGACAAATACATCGGTATCTATTTTTGAAGGAAATAGCATTGTCTTTAATCGCAAAAAGGAATTCATCTTGGGACTTTGGGAGGACATTTGTAATAGACTCTCCAAAACTCGTGCAGAATTTCTCTCATCTTATAGGGAGAAAATCATTGAGATTTTTGAGGATATGAAGAAGACGAATATTTTGGATCTTTCTCCATTAGAAGGTTTACTAGATTCTCTTTTTGAGTTTGCCACGTCATATGACTAGGAGCGATCCAATATGGCTGATAAGACGAGTGAAGATGAGAAGCTAGAGCTGATTTCCAAAGCTAAAAAGCGTCTCGAATCGTTCAAACTTGAAGTAAGTGAGCAAGTTAAGAAAGTTTTCTCTAGTGAAAAGAAACTGAAGAGAGTTGTGAAGAAGTTGAAGACATTACAACAAGAGAGGGAGAACCTTGAAGGTATTATAGAAGCGACTCAAAAGGAGGTTGAGGAGATTCAGACAAAAGTTTCAGTTGCCGAGACTGAGGTCTCTTCATATGACAACGTACATTTGCTGACTGTTGATGATTCGGCCAATTTGGAAGAGAAGAAGAAGAACCTGGAGACTAGCTGCCAAGAATTGATCAACTACAAGTTTTGTTTAGATTATGCTTGTGAGAAAGCACGGGAGAAAATATGTTATTGATATTGGATGAATAATACAATACAAGAGGTCCTTATTTATAGCTATACTATACAAGGACATACTACTCCTCTACCAATGTGGGACAATACTATACTATATACATGATATAAACTAATACTCCCCCTCAAGCCGGTGAATACAAATCATGTGTACCGAGCTTGTTACATATATAACCAATACGAGGAGCAGTGAGAGACTTGGTTAAAATATCTGCAAGTTGATCATTCGACCTCACAAACTTTGTAGCAATCTCTCCTGAAAGTATCTTTTCTCTAACGAAGTGACAATCAATCTCATTGTGTTTAGTTCTCTCATGGAACACCGGATTTGATGCAATATGAAGGGCAGCTTGATTATCGCACACAAGTTCCATCCGACTGATTTCACCAAATTTCAACTCCTTGAGCAATTGTTTGGTCTAGACTAGCTCACATGTTTCCATAGCCATTGCTCGATATTCTGCTTCTACACTAGACCGAGCAACTACATTCTGTTTCTTGCTCTTCCAGGACACCAAATTTCCTCCTACTAAAACACAATATCCAGATGTAGAACGTCTATCAGAAGGTGATCCTGCCCAATCAGCATCTGAGTATCCAATGATCTGCTCATGACCTCGATCCTCAAAGAGTAACCATTTTCCTGGAGCCGATTTTATATATCGAATAATGCGGACAACTGCATCCCAATGACTGTCACAAAGCGAATTCATAAACTGACTTACAACACTCACATGATAAGAAATGTCGGGTCTAGTCACTGTGAGATAATTTAATTTTTCAACCAGCTGCCTATAGCTTGCAGGATCGCTAAGCGGCTCCCCCGTCCTGGCATAAGTTTAGAATTCGAATCCATCGGAGTGTCAACAGGTCTGCAACCTATCATCCCCATCTCCTCAAGAATGTCTAAAGCATATTTTCTTTGAGAAATAACAATACCTGAGCTAGACTGGACAACCTCAATACCTAGAAAGTACTTTAATATGCCTAGATCCTTAATTTGGAAGTGCTGGAAGAGATGCTGCTTCAAATTGGTGATACCATCCTGATCATTGCCAGTAATAACAATATCATCAACATAGACTACCAGATAAATACAGAGACTTGAAGTATAGTGCCGATAAAATACAGAGTGATCATCTTCACTACGAGTCATGCTAAACTTCTGGATAACCGTGTTGAACTTACCAAACCAGGCTCGAAGAGACTACTTTAGATCATAAAGTTACCGACACAAGCGACATACAAGGCTACGAGACTCCCCCTGAGCAACAAAACCAGGTGGTTGCTCCATATAAACCGCATCCTCAAGATCACCGTGAAGAAAGGCATTTTTAATGTCCAGCTGATAGAGGGGCCAATGATGAACCGCAGCCATGGATAGGAAAAGGCTGATTGAAGCCACGGGAGAGAAGGTATCACTGTAATCGAGCCCAAATATCTGAGTATATCCTTTGGCAACAAGACGGGCCTTAAGTCTATCAATTTGTCCATCGGGACCAACTTTGACTACATAAACCCAACGACAACCAACAATAGATTTACCTGAGGGAAGAGGAACAAGCTCCCAAGTACCACTTATATGTAAAGTAGACATCTCGTCACTCATAGCCTGTCGCTATCCTGGATGAGACGACGCTTCACTTGTAGACTTAGGGATGTAAATCGAGGACAAAAAAGATATAAAAGCATAATGGGGAGATGATAGACGATGATAGATCAAACCGACATAATGAGGATTAGGGTTAAGTGTGGTCCATATACCTTTCCAAAGTGCAATCAGTGTACTAGGAGCAGGGTCCGCAGTAGGAGCAAGGTCAGGGGTAGGACAAAAACCAGTTGGGCCTGATGGAGGACGCAAACGACGATGATAAGTCAAGAGTGGTGTTCCTGTGGCTGGGGAACTAGGGAGAACAACACTAGACTCCTCAACGGTTAGTATGGATGAAACCTCTGTGGTCGAAGGGGGAGGAGGAGCTATAGTACACTCCTTAAAGGTCGGTATAGGTAAGACCTCAGATATATCATGGTGGTCAGTAATAGTAAAGAAAGGTTTAGACTCAAAAAATGTGACGTCAGCTGACATAAGGTACCTACGAAGATCTGGAGAATAACGACGATATCCCTTATGAACACGAGAATAACCAAGGAAGACACACGTGAGAGCACGAGAAGCTAACTTATCTTTCCCAAGGGCTAAGTTATGAACAAAACACGTGCTCCCAAAATCACGAGGTGGAAGAGAGTATACGGGTGACTGGAAAAACAATACTGAATGCGGAATCTGATTCTTTATGGGAGATAAAGGCATCCGATTAATCAAATAACAAGTTGTGAGAACTGCATCGCCCCAAAAATGCAATGGAACACGAGATTCAATTAGAAGTGTGCGAGCAGTCTCAATAAGGTGCCTATTCTTTCTCTCAGTAACCCCATTTTGTTGAGGGGTATAAGGACAAAATGTCTGATGAATAATTCCTTGAGAAGTCATAAACTGCTGAAATTGAGAAGATAAATATTCTAAGGCATTATCACTGCGAAAAATGCGAATAGAAACACCAAATTGGTTTTTGATTTTAGCACAGAAACTCTGGAATATAGAAAATAACTCAGAACGATCTTTCATTAAGAAAAACCAAGTACATCTTGAATAATCATCAATGAAACTAACAAAATAATGAAATCCTAAGGATGAACTGACTCTACTAGGACCCCATATATCAGAATGAACTAAGGAGAAGACAAACTCTGCATGACTCTCAACACTACGTGAAAAGGAGGCTCGGGTATGTTTCCCAAGTTGACACGACTCACAATCTAATGTAGACAAACTAGATAAACTAGGCACCATCTTCTAAAGTTTGAATAAACTCGGATGTCCTAAACGTCTGTGGATTAGATCTGGAGGATCTGTAACTAGACATGTTGTGGAAGGACTAAGTGAGTTAAGGTAGTAAAGGCCTTCTGATTCACGTCATGTACCAATTGTCTGTCCCGTACTGCGGTCCTGCATAATAAAAGAATCGTCAATAAAATATATACCACAATGGAGGGCACGAGTCAAACGACTAACAGATACAAGACTAAAAAGACAGCCATGGACATAAAGAACAGAATCTAGGGTGATAGAAGACAAGGGATTAGCTTGTCCAACTCATTTTGCCTTAGTTTGACATCCATTGGCTAAAGTAACAGTGAGAAGAGACTGTGAATATATAATATTTGACAAAAGTGATATATTACCAGAGATTTGATCAGAAGCGCCTGAGTCCATGACCCATGGGCCAAGAGTGCTAGACTGGGAAACACAAGCAAAAGAATTACCAGTAATAGAAGTATCAGTCTGAGCAACTGAGGCTACTTGTGGAGATGTCTGCTTACTTGCTTGATACTAAAGGAGCTCATTATATTCTTCTTTAGATAAAGAAAGTCCCTGGTTACATGGAGTCTCGGTCTGAGAAATGTAAGCATTTTTGGGTGGACGACCATGTAAGTAATAACACATTTCACGAGTATGTCCAAGTTTGTGACAATGAGAACACTTGGGTCTAGATATTCCAAAACGACCTCCTCCTCGTCTATGC
This sequence comes from Nicotiana tomentosiformis, assembly GCF_000390325.3. Taxonomy (NCBI): domain Eukaryota; kingdom Viridiplantae; phylum Streptophyta; class Magnoliopsida; order Solanales; family Solanaceae; genus Nicotiana; species Nicotiana tomentosiformis. The sequence goes on along the minus strand of NC_090812.1, from coordinate 146,474,664 downwards.
TCAATAGTTTGAGATGCCCGAACATCCATTGTCTGGGATGCAAGAACAGAGGAATCAAGTATCTGTGATGAGATCACTGGTGGACTTGGTGCTGCAGCAAGGCAGAGTAACCGAGAGAATAATTCATCAACCGTCGGGACAGTCGGACTAGCCAAAATCTAGTCGCGTACTAAATCAAGATTATTAGGAAGTCTAACGAGGGTAAGAACGAGAAACATCTTCTATCGTTGCTCTTGTTATTTTTCCACACTAGCAGAAATTGGCATCAACTTCTTAAATTCCTCCATAACTGCCTGTACTTGACCCAAGTAAGTAGACATATCCAATTCCTGCTTCTTTAAGTTTGTCATCCGCGATATCACATCATAGAAGCGAGATATGTCATAAGTGTATAAGGTGCGTGCCTTTTCCCTAACCAAATAACATGTCTGGAATGGGCGAAACAAGGGCATCAACTTGGAATCAATAGATCGCCACAAGATGCTACATAACTGAGCATCGATTTTTGCCCAAAGTGCTATTGGCTTTTCATCTCCATCTCTAGACTGTTTGATTAGATGATCTTTAACACCTTGACCTCTACACCACAACTCGACAGCTGAAGCCCAAGCTAAGTAGTTTGAACCTCCCATTAAAGGTTCCGATGTATTAATAGCACTAGAGCTTCCAGAACTCATGTTTCTAGACCCAAAAATATCAAATCCCAAAGACATTATTGCAAATTATTACCAAATAAGAGAAAGAATCAACTGTAATCCACACAAATAAAGTACGGAAACACAGAAACAGAATACTGAAATACTGTAGATGCCAGAATCTACTGTAGCTGTCGAAAAATACTCAAAGTTATCGGAATGATATGAAAGCAGTAGGGGTAGGATCAGAATTACCAGGCGACCCAACTATTCTTAAGGAAGATTTCCAAAAAATGGTCGGAAGTGGTCGTACGCACCGGCACGTGAACTTCTGGTGGCACATGGAGGCACGTGAGGAGGCTACTGCCGGAGCTTTTCACTGGGGTTTGGTCGCCAGACAATGACGACTCTTGTGGTAGTGTTGGATTTTGCACAACACTGACATAAATGAAGCAGATAGAAAACAACCTTAAAAAAGTACTGATTTCTCTTTCCCGAAATTGCTGGAATTTATGCACAGCGATAAGTCTCTCACAATTGCTCTGATACTATGTGAGAAAGTACGAGAGAAAATATGTTATTGATATTGGATGAACAATACAATATAAGAGGTCCTTATTTATAGCTATACTATACAAGGACATACTACTCCTCTACCAATGTGGGACAATACTACACTATATACATGCTATAAACTAACAAGGCTATTAGCATTATCTACCTTTTATCTTTCTGTTAGATTGACCTAGTGGATATTTATTTCATCTTAAATAAGATTGCTTCTCTTTTGCTTTACATTGCCCGACATTTATCTTGGTCGCATAATTTTCAGCTTTCCGCGCTTGTAACGAAAGATTCATATCTTGTCGTGGGAGAGTCCAAATAACGAACCTTTTGATTTTTAGAAAATTAGACTTCAATATATAAAACATATCCAAAACTTAGAATCAAACACCTTCAGAATCGCCCCAGATAATATTTTTTTGAAACCAACTTTAGATTCCACCACGTTGAAAATTTTAGATCTGTGCAGTCTCACCAAACAAATCATATCTTGGTGTAGAAAAGTCAAAATCATAAACCGTTTGATTTTTAGAAAACTTAACTTGCAAATATATAACATATCAAAAATGCAAGATTTAGTGCCTTAAGGATAGTTTCAGATAATAGTTCGAAATCAATATTAAATTTTGACGCGACGACGATTTCAGATTTGCACAACTTTGACCAAACTTTTGTATCTTGATGTAGGAATGTCAAAATCATGAACCGTTTGATCTATTGGAAACTTAACATCAAAATAGATAACATATTCAAAATGCAAAATTTAATGCCTTATGGATAGTTTCAAATAATATTTTTAAGTCAATACTAAATTCTGATACTCTGACGATTTCAGATTTGCGCGACTTCGCCAAAACTTTGGTATCTTGAAGTAGGAATGTCGAAATCACAAACCGTTTGATCCATTGGAAACATAACTTCCAAAATATAGCATATCCATAATAAAAAATTTAATGCCTTAAGGATAATTTCAGATAATATTTTGAAGTCAATACTAAATTCTGACACACTGACGATTTCATATTTACGCGACTTTGCCAAAACATTAGTATCTTGAAGTAGGAATGTCGAAATCACAAACCGTTTGATCCATTGGAAACAAAACTTCCAAATTTATAACATATCCAAAATGCAAAAATTAATGTCTTAAGGATAGTTTCAGATAATATTTTGAAGTCGACTATGGTTCCTGATATGCCGACAGTACCAAATTAGCGCGACTTCACCAAAATATTTGTATCTTTGTGTGGAAGCCTTGAGATTATAAGTCCTTTTTACTTGTCAAAAATTGAAATTAAAGAGCTTCATTCTCACTAAATATCTTGGGTCCAAGTCTCACTTAGTTTGAAACGTCGTGAAGGCAAACCAAAAAAATACTTGAAGGTTTGGTGAACGTGAAGGCATAACGGATCCCCGGACTTCAATGCAAATGCTTGGCAGCCCCCTAGAAGATATTAATCATTTCATTGTAGACACCAATTTACCATAGCGGCTTACCCCCTTTAAATCAAATGAGATCCAAAGTTTAACAGAAGAATGGTATATCAGCTCGATTTTCAAATGTTGATTGAATGAATTACATTCCATCGTACTTTATTTTGACTACGATTGGGGAGTTATGTATCTTTTGAACTTATGCGAATGAACTCATAATGAAACTCTAAGCTGCTTACGTACCTCAGTGAAGAGGATCAAGTCATACCGTAGTTCAGAATGAGTGATTTTTTTTTTTTTTTTATTTTCTTATTTTTTATGTCCTAACTTTTTCCTAGGCCGCCCCTTTAGAGGTTTTCAACCTAGCGGATTTTTTGTTTATTTATGTCCTAACGTTTTCCTAAGCCGCCCCTTTCGAGGTTTACAACCTAGCAGGCATTTTGTTTTGTGGGCCGTACACAGTTTAGACTCATGCGGGCCAGGAGTGTAGGAACATGCAGTTTAGGCTCATGTGTCAAGGAGTGTTACAACTTCAAGGATAATACTTCTTCAAAAACTTGCCATTGATAGGGCCGATTCTCATGCCATCTGCATCAACCAACTTGTATGCCCCACTTGAGTAAGCTTCTTGTATGACATATGGCCCATCCCATTTTGAAGTAAACTTCCCTGCAGGTTTAATTGGAAGTAATAATGGGTCTTCGTATGGCAAGGACTTGGTCTCCTACTTGAAAGGATCTCGGGCGAACTCTTTTATTGAAGGTGTGAGACAATCGAGCTTGATAACATTCAAGACTCTGTTGAGCTTCCAATCTCTTCTCATCAAGAGCCTCCAACTCTGATAATCGAAATCGAGCATTTTCTTCATCAGTGATCCCTTCTTGAATAGCCAGTCGTAATGAAGGTATTTGACGCTCGAGTGGCAAGACGGCTTCGACTCCATAAACGAGTGAATAAGGAGTCGCTTGTGTTGGCGTGCGGTGAGTCGTCCTATATGCCCATAGAGCTTCTTCCATACGGTCATTCCAATCTCGTTTGGATTTGGAGTCGACTTTCTTTAAAAAAATTGCATAGAGTTTTGTTGAATGCCCTAGCTAGGCCATTGGCGACAACATTATACATCGATGAGTTATGTTGCTTGAAGCCAGAGAGATCACAAATCTTGTTCATCAACCTATTATCGAATGGATTTCCATTATCCGTTATTATGTAACGAGGAATGACAAAGTGATAGATTATGCTTACTCGGATGAAACTTGCAACATTTTCCTTCTTTACTTCCTTAACATAAGAGCAACAGCTTCAGCCCATTATGAGAAGTAGTCAGTTGCAACAAAGATGTATAAGTGCCCACCAGAGAACTTTGGCAGTGATCCAACAACATCCAATCCCCAAGCGTCAAACGACCAGGATGCCACAGTCGGGTGCAATACTTCAGGAGGTTGATGAATAAAATTCGCATGAAATTGACAAGCCTTGCATATTCAAGTGTAGTCCAAGCAATCTTTTACCATCGTTGGCCAATAATATCCCATCCTTTTTATATGGAAGTAGAGCTTTGGTCCAGACTGGTGTGACCCACATACCCCATAATGTGCCTTTTACAAAGCTTGGAGTGCTTCTTCTTCCCCTAAGCATCGCAAGAGTACTCCCTCGAATGACCTTCTGTATAGAGTATCTTTATAGTAAAGGAAGCGAGGTGCACAACGACGGATTTTAGTCCTTCTCCTCGGATTTTCTGGAAGTATCCCATAACTTAAGTAGTCAATAATGGGTTGTCGCCATTCTTCTTTCTCAGCTTCAGAAACAGCGACAAGATGCTTGAGTTCATTTCCTTCACCTTCAACTTCATTTGGCGGCGGTAATACCCATTTTTGGCAGACAGTAACTTGAGCTTGATCAGACAGGGTTAATGATGAAGCTAGGGCAGCTAAAGAATCAGCCTTCTTGTTTTCTTTCCTTGACACATATTGAATAGTCACGTCACCGACCCATCCCATTAAATTTTTAGCATAATCATGATATGGGCGTAGTTCAGGTTTCTTGACCTCATAACTATCCAAAAGTTGGTTGATCACCAAGTGAGAGTCACCAAAGACTTGCAATTGAAATTGCTTCATTTCGACAGCCATTTCAAGCCCAAGTATTAGTGCTTGATACTCAGCAACGTTGTTAGAGCAGAGTTGCGTCAACGTAAAAGAGTAGGGCATAACTTCACCTTGAGAAGTGACAAATACTACACCAGCACCAGCTCCTCCGCGATGTGCAGCACCATCAAAGCACATCTTCCATGGAGGCTAAACTTCAATAACCGTTGCGTCCACATCAGGTAGTTCGTCAGTTAGCTCCCAATCATCAGGTATAAGGTGATCTGTCAGGAAGTCCGCTAACACTTGTCCTTTTATAGCCTTTTGAGGGATGTACAAAATATTGAATTGTTGAAATTAGAGATACCATCTCGCTAGTCGATCACTAAGAATAGGTTTTGACATCACAAACTTGATGGGATTTGCTTTAGAAATAAGACGAACAACATGAGCTTGAAAGTAGTGCTTTAACTTTTGAATTGAGAAGACTAGCGTCAAACACAACTTTTCAATTGGTGAATAATTCAGCTCTGTTAGTATGTATAGTGTAGTCTTGTCCCACATTGGAAGAGGAGTAATATCTCTTTGTAGTGTATAGCTATAAATAGGGACCTCTTGTATTGTATTTATAATCTAATATCAATAATATATTTTCTCCCGTGCCTTCTCACATGGTATCAGAGCATTAGTGAGAAACCTGTCGCTGTGCATTATTCCATCGACTTCCGGGAAGAAAGACCTCTTCGCCGTGCAATTTTTTGGCGACTTAGAAGGTTGTCAGTAAGAAAATCACTTTCTGTTAGTGTTGTGAAAAAACCAATACCACCACAAGACTCCTCAGGCTCCTGCGACCAAACCCCAGTCAACCCCACCGGAAAACACACGTCCACGCTCCCTCACGCGCTTGGAAAAGAACAAATTTTCCGGCGAGATCTGACCTACGCGCCGGTGCGTGAGGACTGTTCCGGTCAGATTTTGAAAACGTTCCAGCTGAACAGTAGGATTGCCTGGTAATTTCGATCCTACCCCCACTGGTTTTGTTTCATTCCCACCACTTTGAGTTTTTCCGTCAGCTACAGTAGATTCCTGCGAGCTACAGTGTTTCCAGCGTGAACAGTGTTTCCGGCGTAGAACAATGTTCTGTTTTCCTGCTGTAAACAATATTTTTCAAGCTATTTCTTTAGTTTTCTCACCGAAGTTACATATTTTTCACTATTTCAAGTTAACCCTACTAATACAAATTGTAGTGACATGGGAACCGATGCTTTGAATAGTCGGATGGTTTCTTTAACAGATTATATTGAGTTCCTTCAGTACAAAGCATATAAGAAGACATCTCGTAGCGACATGGGAACCGATGCTTTGAATAGTCGGATGGTTTCTTTAGCATATTATATGAGTTCCTTCAGTACAAAGCATGTAAGCAGACATCTTCTGAGATAGCTTCTGTTGTTCAAATAGGTAATAGTGTGACTTGTTTCTCCCAATATTCATCCTCTGAGTCTTGGGTCATTGATTCAGGTGCATCAGATCATATTTCTGGTAACAAATCTCTTTTCACTACTATTTCGTATTCTCAATCTCTTCCAAAAGTCACAATGGCCAATGGATCTCAAAACATGGCAACTGCAATAGGTCAAGAAGGCCCACTTGCTTCCTTACCTTTAGATTCAGTCCTTTATGTTCCCAATAGTCCTTTTAATCTTATAGCTATTAGTCACTTAGCCAAATCACTTAAATGCAATGTTTTATTTCTTAATGACCATGTTTTTATACAAGAATGCAGTATAGGGCGGATCATTGGTGCCGGGCGTGAATCAAACGGACTTTATTACCTTATCCTTGCTAAATCACATGGACTTACATCCTGTCTTCTTTCTTCAACTTGTCATGTTACTGATTCACCAGATTTATTACATAAACGGTTGGGACATCCCAGTTTGTCAAAACTTTAGAAAATGGTATCTGGTTTATCTCACTTGTTAGCTCTAGAGTGTGAGTCATGACAGCTCGGTAAGCATACTCGCTCCCATTTCCCTCGGTGTCTTGATAATCGAGCAGAGTCAGCTTTTACTTTAGTCCATTCAGATGTTTGGGGTCCTAGTCGGGTCAATTCCACCTTGAGATTCCGCTACTTTGTTAGTTTTATTGATGATTATTCCAGGTGCACTTGGATATTTTTGATAAAAAATCAATCTGAGCTGTTTTCTATTTTTCAGACCTTCCACGCTGAAATTCAAAATCAATTTAGGGTTTTTATTCGCACATTTCGTAGTGATAATGCCCGAGAGTATTTGTCTTCCCCATTTCAACAGTTTATGAAATCTCATGGGATTATTCATCAAACATCTTGTTCGTACACATCTCAACAAAATGTGGTAGCTGAAAGAAAGAATAGACATCTTATTGACACTGCTCGTGCCCTACTCATACAATCTCATGTTCCGTTGCGTTTTTTGGGGGATGCATCTCTTACATCTTGCTTTCTTATTAATTGTATGCCATCTTCAGCTATCTAGAACCAAGTTCCATTCTCTGTCATGTTTCCCCACTTACCTTTGTTTTCTCTTCCACCCCGTATCTTTGGAAGCACTTGTTTTGTCCATAACCTTACTCCAGGAACAGATAAGTTAGCTCCTCGTGCTCTTAAGTGCGTATTTATGGGTTTCTCGAGAACACAAAGGGGTATCGATTCTACTCTCCTGACCTCCGGCAGTACCTTATGTCCGCTGATGTTACCTTCTTTGAAACCAATCATACTTCACAAGTTCAGGTCATCACTTAGATATTTTTGAGGTACTACCAGTTTCATCTTTTGGAGATTCGGTCACTCCAGCTCCACCACCTACAGCTCCAGTTGTAGCTCCACCACCTATAGCTCCAGTTCCACCACCTACAGCTCCAGTAGTAGCTCCACCACCTATAGCTCCAGTTCCTCCACATAATCCAGTTCAACCTTCTGCAGCTCCACTACTCTTGATTTATCATCGTCGTCCACATCCAGCATCAGGCCTAGGTAATTCACGCCCCGCATAAGATTCTGCACCTATTACGGACTTGTCTCCTCTTAGTCAACCAATTGTACTCCGCAAAGGTGTACGATCCACACTTAATCCTAATCCCCACTATGTCTGTTTAAGTTATCATCGTCTGTCGTCACCTCATTATGCTTTTATATCTTCTTTGTCCACTGTTTCTATCCCTAAGTCTACACGTGAGGCACTATCTCATCCAGGATGGCGACATGCTATGATTAACGAGATGTCTGCTTTACATGCGAGTGGCCCTTGGGAGCTTGTTCCTCTTCCTACAGGTAAGTCTACTATTGGTTGTCGTTGGGTTTATATAGTCAAAGTCGGCCCGGATGGCCAGGTTGATCGGCTTAAGGCTCGTCTTGTTGCAAAAAGGATATATTCAGATTTTTGGGCTTGATTATAGTGATACTTTCTCTCATGTGGCTAAAGTAGCATTTGTTCATCTCTTTTTGTCCATGGTTGCTGCCATTGGCCTCTTTATCAGTTAGACATTAAGAATATTTTTCTCCGCGGTGATCTTGAGGAAGAAGTTTATATGGAGCAATCACCTGGTTTTGTTGCTCAGGGGGAGTTTAATGGTTGTGTGTGCAGATTGCGCAGGTCACTAAATGGTTTGAAACAGTCCCCTCGAGTTTGGTTTGGTAAGTTCAGCACAATTATTCAGGAGTTCGGCATGACTCGTAGTGAGGCTGATCACTTTGTGTTTTATCGGCATTCTGCTCCCAATCTGTGTATTTATCTAGTGGTTTATGTTGATGATATTGTTATTACTGGCAATGATCTGGATGGTATTACTAATCTGAAGCAACATCTCTTTCAGCACTTCCAGACTAAGGATCTGGGCAGATTGAAGTATTTTCTAGGTATTGAGTCACTCAGTCTAGCTCAAGTATTGTTATTTCACAGTGAAAGTATGCCTTAGACATTCTTAAGGAGACTGGAATGATAGGTTGCAGACCTATTGACTCTCATATGGATCAGAATGCTAAGCTTCTACCTGGACAAGGGGAGCCTCTTAGAGACCCTACGAGATATAGGAGGTTTGTTAGAAAATTGAATTACCTCACAGTGACTAGACCTGACATTTCTTTTCCGATGAGTGTTGTAAGTCACTTTATGGATTCTCCTTGTGATAGTCACTGGGATGCAGTTGTTCGCATTCTTCGAAATATAAAGTCATCTCCAGGCAAAGGATTACTATTCTAGGATCGAGGCCACGAGCAGATTGTTAGGTACACAGATGTTGATCGGGCAGGATCACCTTTTGATAAATGTTCTACGTCTGGATATTGTATTCTAGTAAGAGGTAACTTGGTCTCTTGGAAGAGCAAGAAACAGAATATAGTTGCTCGATCTAGCACCGAAGCCGAATATCGGGCAATGGCTATGGCGACGTGTGAGTTAGTTTGGGTCAAGCAATTGCTCAAGGAGTTAAAGTTCGGAGAAATCAGCAAGATGGAACTAGTGTGTGATAACCAAGCTGCTCTTCATATTGCGTCAAATCCGGTGTTCCATGAGAGGACTAAACACATTGAGATCGAATGTCACTTTGTTAGAGAAAAAATACTTTCAGGAGATATTGTTACAAAGTTTGTAAAGTCGAATGATCAACTAGCAGATATTTTCACTAAGTCTCTTACTGGTTCTCGTACTAGCTACATGTGTAACAAGCTCGGTACATATGATGTGTATGCATCGGCTTGAGGGGGAGTGTTAGTATGTATAGTGTAGTCTTGTCCCACATTGGAAGAGGAGTAATATCTCCTTGTAGTGTATAGCTATAAATAGGGACCTCTTGTATTGTATTTATAATCTAATATCAATAACATATTTTCTCCCGTGCCTTCTCACAAACTCGTTTGGTGTCATCATCCTACTCAAGTAGTAAAGAGAGTTTTCTTTCCCCTCACTATTTTCTTGGGCCAACAGCGCTCCAACAGATCTTTCTTGTGCTGAAATATATAGTATCAACGGCTTTCCAAGTATAGGGGCTGCTAAAACCAGAGGCTTCATCAAGTAGGATTTAATGCTCTCAAAGGCATTGCTACACGCTTGGTCCCATTTGAAAGGGACACCTTTCTTCATAAGGAGACTGAATGGTTAGCACCTCCCAGCTAGGTTTGAGATGAATATCCTAAGGTACGCTAACTTTCCTTGCATACTTTTCAATTCGTGAATATTCCGAGGCTCAGGAATTTTCAAAATTGCATCTACTTTGGCTTGATCAATTTCAATCCCTCGATGTCGGACAATAAAACCAAGAAACTTTCCGGAAGTAACTCCAAAGGCATATTTCAGTGGATTCATCCTAAGTTGGTACCTCTGGAGCAACTCAAATACCATTCTCAAGTCTTTCAAGTGGTCACCCCTCTTTCTTGATTTTACCACCAAGTCGTCCACATAGCATTCAACATTTTTGTGTAGAAAATAGTCAAAAATATTCTGCATAGCCCTTTGATAAGTAGTACCAACGTTCTTCAAGACAAAAGGCATTATCCTGTAGGAATAAATACCCTTGGGGGTGCGGAATGCAGTAAGCTCTTCATCTTTTGGTGCCATGCGAATTTGGTTATAGCCTGATGAACCATCCATAAACGACATTGCCTCATGCCCAGTAGTAGCATCGATCATCAGCTCTGGAATAGGAAGCGGGAATTCATCTTTGGGGGACACATTGTTGAGATCCCTGAAGTCGACGCACACTCGAATCTGGCCATTCTTCTTCCTTACAGGGACAATACTTGAAACTCATGTTAGGTATTTAACTTCACGAATAAATCCAGCTTCGATGAGTTTGTTAACTTTGGTTTCAATCAAGGGAACCAAGTCCGGCCTAAAGCGCCTTTGGGCTTGTTTAACAGGGCGAGCACTATTCTTGACGGCAAGGTGATGGACTTCTACTTTCGAGTCCAAGCAGGCATCTCTTTGTAGCTCCAAGAAAAGACATCTCTGAACTCCTTGAGTAACTCAATATAAGTGCCTTCTTCATCCACTTACAGTAAAGCACTTAGGTAGGTGGGTCTTGGTTCTTCATTGGCGCCAAGGTTAACTTCTTTTAAGGCATCAACTGTAGTCTTCACTCCTTCTTCAAGTTCAGGTGGAGCATCTTTTGCATCTTCATCTTTCTGAGGGTCCCTATCGTTGAAGGATATGTGATAACATGGTGAAACATCCTCCAATTCTGCATTATCCTCCATTGAAGATGGAGCACTATTCTCGCCTTGTACAGTAACATGATACGAAGAACTTACACTTTCTTTATCTTCATCACGTTCCTTAGTGTACACGATAGTATATGGCTTTACTTTCAATACTTCTTTACATGAAACCACTAGTCTTGTTTGTCGCCTCATTCTTGAATGAACCAAACTTTGGAAATCCTTAGAGATCTTCTGGATTTTGGGCGAAGCGGGTGTTCTTATGCTTTGAAAATTTCTCTAGAACTTGTTCCCCTTCTTTAATGGACCAAATCTCTCAAACACAGAAGTCCTCACAGTTGATTTTCCAAGTCGATTAAAGACAGAAGGCTTGTTAGAAGCGGCAGATTCATCTTCTACAATGATATAATTGATGCTCGCCTTTCTTATGGAGATGCGCACTGGTGACGGTTGCTTGTATCCCAAACCTTCACGTGGTTGTCTCGCCGCAACTTCTGATGGTAGCTTCCCTAACTTTGACGGCTCATTAGGATTGTATCCAGCTTTTGCAAATAGCCTGTAAGCGTTAGGATCAAAAACTTCATCTGTTCGCTTTGTAGGGAGTGCCACATTCTGCAAACGATTTTGGGCCACAAACATTGCAAGCGGCATTGAGGACGACTTTACTGACTCAATTCGTTTGACTGGAAGAGTTAACCCCTTTAGCATGTAAGTTTGGAGATTAGATGATTCACCTTCATCTTTCTTCTTTTTAGGGACGTATTAGAGTGGAGGAATTACTTTCTTGCCGTGAGACACAATGTTCCCTTTATGAGACTTATTTGGGTTGGGGTGTACCTTCTCAGCAACAACTTTAGTTTTGCCAGCAACCACCTCAGCTCTCTTAGCCGTGGACTCATCATCCTTATCATTCATGACATAATCAACTTTTAGCTCCTTCACAATGCGGTTCTTCAAGTAGAACTTTGTATTGGCGAAGTGTGACTCAGCCTCGGCGAATGGCTCGTCATCAGCAATTATCTTCTTCTCCACTTCACCTTCGTAGTATTTCAAACATTGATGGTAGGTAGATGGAACCACTTTATTCTCATGTATCCAAAGCCTTCAAAGCAAGACGTTGTATGAAGTCTTTGCATCGATCACATGTAGCCATGCACTTGATTGCATATCTTCAATGATGATTTCCAGCCTGATCGCGCCTATGGCTCTTTGCCCCCCTTGGTTGAATCCTTGGATCATCACACGACTTTCTGAGAGTTCGTTCATGGGAATACCAAGTTCTTTCACAGTGCAAATTAGCAAAATGTTCACTGAGGATCCTCCATCAACCGAAATTCGATTTACCCTTTATTCACGCATATAGCCAACCAGGTACAATGGGCGGTTATGAAGAGTGTCACCTAGCATAAGATCGTCATTTGTGAACGTGACTTTTTTCTCACAAGAATTAACTTCTTGAGGAGTGGACTCGATGAGCTTTTCCGAAGATGGTGCCAACGGTAGGTCATCACTCTTTTCTTTCCCTTCGTCAGCATGGCAACAAGAGGCATCGATACCCCTATGGGAAATCTTCATGCGAAATCAACTTGGTAAAAAATCCTCCAAGGTCACTGGATTTCGTGGCTTTTGAGAATGGTACACCTCTACTTTTGTTTTCCCCAAACGCCTAACTGGATTCTGTTTTCTTCGTCTTTTTACCATCATTTTTCTTGTTGGTTGCTCTATTGATTCTTTTTGTGGGCTCCTTTTATGGTGCCTACGACGAGTCACCAACGTCCAACCTTCATCGTCATCAGGTTGATTGACTTCAACTTTATTGTTCTCCAGTAATTCTCCATCTTTACTTTCTTTAAAACCATATAATTCATCCGGACTGAATGAGCTAAAGGTGATAGAGACTTGGTTTGCACTTGCTTTCTCATCTTCAAGCACGATCTTCTTTTCACGGGCCAAGTCCATAACTTTGTCCTTGAAGACAAAGCACTTCTCCATAGGGTGGCTCACGAGTCGATGGTATTTGCAGTAATTTGGGTCATTCATTTTACCAGCTTCATTTGGCCGCTTCTTCTCCGGAAGCTCAATGAGATTTAGCTCGAGGAGTTCTTCAAAAATTGCTGGCACATCAGAATCCAGAAATGGGTACTCCTTCTCTTGTATTTCTTTTAGAGTCAACTTCCCACTTGGTTTATCTTGAAAAGAAGTGGATTTCATACTCTGCTTCTTGCTCACCTTTGTTGTGAACTTCACAGGTGATATGTTGACATTCATAGCTTCTTTTTTTTCAGACCTGGGTACAAACTTGCTCAATTTCCTGACTTTTTGCTTGTCGTTCCCTTTGCGGGGCTCATAGATAGGCAGCCTTTCATTTCCAGCGGAGGCCATGCTTAACTCCATGTCGTGAGCACGAGTCGCGAGTTCTTCAAATGTGCTAGGCTTAATACCTTGAAAGATGTAGCGGAGTCCCCAATGCATTCCTTGGATGCACATCTCTATGCCAAAAGCTTCACTAAGCCTGTCTTTGCAGTTGAGGCTTGCATTCCTCCAACGATTGATAAAGTCGATAACTGGTTCACCCTTTCATTGACGAGTATTTGTAAGTTATATCATACTCACAGTACGTCTCGTGCTATAAAAGCGATTAATGAATTCTTGCTCTAGTTGATCCCAGCTATAAACAGATCCAGCCTCGAGGTCCGTATACCAATCAAAAGCATTTTCTTTTAATGAGCGGACAAACTGCTTGACAAGGTAATCTCCATAAGTCCCAGCATTGTTGCATGTCTTAACGAAGTGCGCCACATATTGCTTTGGATTGCCTTTACCATCAAACTGTTGAAACTTTGGAGGTTGATAGCCAACAGGCATCTTCAACATATCGATCCTTGTAGTGTACGGCTTTGCGTATGTAAGGGAGGACTTGGCAGCAACTTCATATTTATTCTTAATAGTTCCTTCAATGAACTCCTTCAGTTGATCGATGGGAATTATCCCTTCAGATGAGACAGGGATAGCCTTAGCGGATGCTACTTGTATCGGGGGAGAATTAATCTCTGGAACTTCTGGGAGCTTGCCAGGTGCATGGGTGGATTCTTCTTCCATCAAGATTCCCACCCTATCTGTTAGCTTGTCAATTCGAGCATCTTGATTTTGCATGTACTTGGTCAAGCCAGCAATTGCTTCTGTCAAGTTTGCCAACTGCTCCTCCAGAGATGAAGTGTATGTCAACATGGCTTGCATGATTGTCGTGGATGATGGAGAGTAGCATGGATTGTCAGACAGATTGATCCTCGAATGGCTCACGCTATGTGGTGTAAGCGGGGAGGATTCATCACTTGAAGCATCATCATCTTCCTTCATAGCAGAGTTCTTGGATCCGGAGAGGTCAAGAAGAGCAAGAGTTTTCTTGATCTTTTCAGCAACATCGCTTCCTCCTTTGGGTGCGTTTGTGGAAGATCTTGCTCCTTTTAAGGATGAAGATCCGAAAATAGGGGTTGATGTGGATGACACTTGGAGTGCTTGTTGTCCTAAAGAGCTTGCTTTTCTCCTCGTAACTGGTCCAAACCTTCCAAAAGTAACATCGAGGATGCTTTCCACATTTGCATAGAACCTGGAATTAGCAGCCTTGGTGAAAGTTGAACTGGAGTTGATTTTCTTTGAAGACATTTTAATGTTCTTCAACTTTGGTGATTGAAAAGTTGAGATGACAGGTATAGATTGTCCCACTGTGCGTGCCAGAATTTGTAGACAATAAATTTGCGTCGAGAAAATAAAATCAAGACTGAAAAATATCGCAACAGTCGTAGTATTTGATTTCAAATAATATGAGTGTACAATCTCTATGAATCCTCAGATTCTTCTTTCCAATAGTAAATAAATTCAAGGGCCTTCGAGCTTGATCTTGAATATGTAGTGGTTGCCACGAACGATGATCTTGTTCTTGAGCTTGAGCTTGAGCTTGATTGCTTGAACTTGAACTTGATTTGTTCTTCGTTCTTGAGCTTGAACTTGAACTTGATTGCTTGAACTTGAAACTTGTGGAGGATTTTGCAGTGTTTGATCCACGAGCTCTTTCTTGCTTCTTGTTATAACTTATGGTATTTTTTCTAGGTTATGAAGACCCTTATTTATAGTTATGGAAGGGAGGAGTTGTGATAAGAACAAACTCTTTCCGACCAATCAAATTGGAGTTTGACATGGCCGCATTTGATTGGCCAGAACATGTCACTTGTACATGTGGCGCGATTTCACTTGCCTTTTAATTTGACCT
The DNA here is from genome assembly GCF_000390325.3 of Nicotiana tomentosiformis. Lineage (NCBI taxonomy): Eukaryota > Viridiplantae > Streptophyta > Magnoliopsida > Solanales > Solanaceae > Nicotiana > Nicotiana tomentosiformis. The sequence continues at coordinate 146,459,484 of NC_090812.1, read as the reverse complement.
GGCATGCCTTGTCATTTTGACATGTGGCACGATCATATTGGCTCTTCCGTTTGACTTGGCGCGCCACGTTATTTGACATGTGGCACCCAACTGGGCCTCTAGGAAGATGACATCTTGGGCTTAATGAAGTGGGCTCATCACTTTAACCCAATGGATTAAGACTTATTTAATTAATCCATATATATTGAATTTATGTAATTAATCCAATTATATTAGCCCATAATATCTATTTGGACCAATATATCTTGAACTATAAAATATAATCCAAATTATTTTATAGATTTAATTTTAATAAAATTTATTTATATGCCTACAGGGCTGTAAAGGTACCTCCTGCCAATTTTATTGTCTTTTTTGAAAATCAAGAAAATTAATGTAGTTCGTGGTGGAGCCAGAAATTCATATGTGATTAAAAAAAAAAGAAAAAGAAAATGTCATGCCTATAATTTGAACCCGTGACGTAAATCAAGTTTTGCCTTGCCCCATTGACACTAAACTAAAATCTTCTCATGTGGCAAGGTGATTCAATAGTTTATGGATAATCAGAGAAGTTTGTTTTTGCCCTATTTACACAATATATTTTTCCAGCAAAGGAAATTCAATTGCCTTTGCTACAAGCTAGCTCCGCCCTAGAATGTAGTTATATGTTAGTATGTGTCTAGGTTTAAGGTCTGTGTTAATTCATGAATTTGAGTAGGGGCATGTCTAGAGTATTGCATAATATTCTAGGATATCAAAGAATGTTCTGTAGTTATTATGAAGTTACTAGTTTTTGCGCACGCGCTTTGCGCGTGTATTTTATATTAATTAATACAATATTTATCATCACATATTTTATTACATTTTTCTCTCTTGATCTCTAATAGGATGGAAGCTAGTTCTGCTCGTGAATATATTAATACATTTTTTGTTGAAAAAAGGAGAAACTATGCAGATGAAATAAAAAAAAGATGATAAGGTCTAACGTTAATTATAGATGATCTCTCTAAAATGAATATCTGGAAATGAAAATGGCAAAATGCTTTTTTTCTATTGATTGTTTTTCCACTAACTAATGTGTTAAAATAACTTTCAAATTGTTGCATTTTACAGTACTAATGTTTACAAAAGTTGATCCTCTATGAAGAAAACAAAAAAGAAGAGGAAATGCATAGTTGCCTCAGTTAGGAACTATCTTGTAGTACTCCTTATAGTAAATATATTAACCACAATTTCAGTTAAAAACAACTTTTCTTCTTTTATCTATGAATAAAAATTGCTTGGTATTTCAAGAAGGTGATGTTTTTGCAATTATGTAAGCACTTAAACTTCAATGAGGATAGACCGCATATACATTGGATTAATCAGAAATCACATACATTATATGACTAAAAGGCAATATTCACAGATTAAAGAGTACTTCAACAAGGATAATTAAACGTTTGACACACAATCAAGAGCAATTAAACCTCTACCACTAATCTTCAACTGAACTTGTAAGGAAATTAAAATCCGCAAATGTCCAATCCACAAGACTTGACTTCTTCTCTGGCATAAGTTGACTTCTTCTTACGAAAATCTCTGATCAGGCAAAATAACATAGTGAGATAAAAAGAGAGTCAGCTTAAATTCTTCACTGGACATAAGCAAATAAAGTATTAAGTTACAAATTTAAGAAAGATGGCGCAGTGCATTGATAACATCTTGGCGATGGATCTTTTGCTTCTTCTTCTTCTTCACTGTCTCCTTATTCTCCTCCTTTATAAGGGTATATATTTATAAATCAGATCAAGATTTGATTTTCATATAAGCAGGAGACTGTTTATTAAAATACAAAAACTGAGGATAATAAGAAACAACATATATTAGCTGAAAAACAAACTGATTTTGTAGACAAAACAGTGGATGAACCTTCCCAACATGTGTAATTATATATATATATATATATATATATATATATATATATATATATATATATCAAGCATGCAAAGGCAGAAGAATTATTATGAGATATACTCACAGTCAACACTCACAGATTTTCCATTTTTCAGCATTACGGGCCAACCAGCTTATTGTCCAAAAGCGCAACTATCAAAATATCACAAGTATGTATATGAATCCCATAATCTAATTATTCGTATAGAGATGAAATAACCATAGCTTGATAGTTGACACCAAAATACATTATATTATAGAGAGTAACCCAATAAGAATGAATAGACTTAATGGAAGAATGATTATATAAATACAATTTACTTATGTAGATTGTTTTATCAATTGCAACTCTTCAGATTCTTCTGTTTAAGATTAAAGAACGTTTGTTAATGTACCCGTTTAGGAAGGAATGATTTAGTTTTCATTGTTATATCAATTGCAACTATTCAAATTCTTCAGTTTTGTGGAGTTACAAAGAGACATATATACCCATTTATGGAGGAATAAGTTAGTTTACTTAAAGACGTTATAGTTCATCACATTTCAAGGCTAATTTTGTCTAAACAATATTTAGGTGAATGGTAAAATGGGCATTTAATTATTTATGGGCATTTTCGTCTTTTAACTTTTAACTTTGATTGTTCCCACTTTTAATGTAATAGGGTTATGTACCTTTTTAGGTGTAGAAAATAGCTACTCAGCATACTATATATAGTTTAAGACTCCTCTAAAAAGAAGGAAAAAATATATGCGCATCCGATGTTTTCATCAAATTAACTTTTATCTCTTACAACGGTTATTTGTCATGCATTCTCATTTTAATTTAGGGCACTTAAGATTTAACTACTTCTGCTGTTGGTTACCAGTTGGTACTTTCTCCTTTTTCAGTCTTATTTCCAGTTTTCACACTAAAGTTGCATGTATTTGCATCTTAGATTTGATGTGCTACCCTCATTGGGGTTGAGGGTGGATTATTTGTTGCAATTTTTGTCTGATGAACGTTAATCTTGTTTTTTGTTTCGCTTCAGCAATTTAAGGTCTTCATTTGTTGGGGGTTTGAATGGGATTCGTGTGTCAAAGGTTTGCGTTAGTGGTGTCCCGACTAGCTTGCGCGTATCTTGATTAGTTTTACTAAATATCTTATACCTCCCACTAACAACAGGTACCAAATAACTCTATCTATCAAGACTTGGACAAACGGAAAAAAATCAACTTATATAAGTAGACTTAGATAGTCCTATGTACTTGCGTTTATCCTTATTTCCGTAGGAAAGCTAGGATTTAAACTTTATAATTCTAAATTTTAGAATAGCGATATTATATGTTAGTAATTAAATTTTAAATTTAATTTTTGCATTATTTTTTAAAGCTTTTAATATAAATATAAGATTTGAACTAAAATTATTAAATTCGGCCGATTTTGTATATAACCTTCCAGTTCCACCACCTTATTTGATTAACTTTTAGTGAAACTAAAACTCTACATATAAATATTGTAGAATAAACGATAATCACAAGACTTCAAAACTCCAATCCGTATTTTTCTCTTTTATTTTTGAAAATAGAATAAAAAATCTTATACCTGTCACAATACAACTAGGACAATTTTAAACAACTACAATGACGTAAATAGACAAACTCCTAGGCAATTAAAAAAAAGACTTTAACATTACGGTAGTAGTACGATGCATAAACTATTGCGTATTCACTCATGATTGAGGAAAAGATAAAATTACTAAGGCTTCCCTACCTTTAATATTATATGTTACTCGAGAGATCTTATGAATAAAATATTAGGTGTTTATAAAGAATAAAGTTTTATTAGCTTTAGTTCAATAACTTTAACTAATCAGAATATATACTTTATATATCGTAATATACATTTATTGGCCATATCCCAGAACCCGTATCTGTACTCGGATCCATACCCCCCGAATTCTAAAATTTATGTGATGAAGGAACCAATCTCTCGATCCGCTCCAGTATCGAATACCCGCGGCCGAGTCCGAGCAACATATTCTGTCACATGGTTACTCCCACTAAGTTATAGTAGAACTGTTTCACAATTGTAGTGTAAGTTACAAAGTGCCTGCTATCTACTTAACATGCTAGTGCCTATTGTTTTACACAACCTGGGTGAGTTAAAAGCTGGTGTTCTGCTGTTTGAATCTTGATTTCTGGCTGAATAAGTTCATGGACTGAAGGACTTGGACATAGTTAACTTTAATTAAATAGTTAACTTTAATTAATGCCCTTATAAATAAAAAAAATAGTTAACTTTAATTGTTTGGCATTAAATCCAGAGTAATGCACTGGATTACTTGGATCTAATGGGTTTCCTAAAGCCAGTTCATCAGGGGTTAGGAGTTCCTTTTGGTAGATTCCTTAACTGGGTCCACTCATCACCATAGATTGAGATATCTTTCTTGCAATGTCTTTGATTGATTTTGATCAATATTTGTTTCTCTGCCTCGTGGTTCTGGAACTTGTTATCGCCCGTTGTGGAGTCAAAACAGGCTATATACTACCTTGTTCATTTATGTATTTGTGATGACCTAAAATGTCATCTTTAAATTTAGTAAGTAATTTTGTGTTTTAAAATCTCAAAAAGCACCATGTATCATTCCTCAGCTTGCGTGCGCAGTCCGTACAATTTTTCAGAAAGTTTTTATTGAAAAATAGATTAAAATGTGAAATAGAGCTTTAAAACTCAACTGAGTTGACTTTGGTCAACATTTTGAGCAAACAGACCCGAATTAGTATTTTGAGAATTTCAGTAGGTCCGTATCGTGATTTGGGACTTGGGTGTATGCCCGGAATCGAATTCCGAGGTCCCTAACCCGAGATATGGAATTTTGATAAAAAATTAAAAGTTTGAAAACTTAATGATTTTTAAGAAATTACTGATGTTGGTTTTATTAATCTCGGGTCCGTATTTTAGTTTTGGATCCCGGTATAGGTCCACTATAATATTTATGACTTGTCTGCCAAATTTGGTGAGAATCGGAGCTAATTTGACGTGATTCGGACGTCCGGTTATAAAAATAAAGGTTTTAAAGTTTTCTTGAAAATTTTCTTTGATTTGGTGTCCGATTCATAGTTCTAGGTGTTAGTTTGGCGATTTGATCGCGCGAGCAAGTTCGTATGATGTTTAGGACTTGGGTGCATGTTTGGTTTGGAGCCCTGAGGGCTCGGGTTGATTTCGGATGGTTAACGGATCATTTTCAAACTTAGGAAATCTAGTTTTCTGCAAACTTCAGGCTTCTTGTGTACTCTCACGAACGCGAAGAGCAAATTGAGGCTGGCACATTTTCTGCTTCGCGTTCGCGACAGAGTGACCGCGTTCGCGAAGGCTTGAGGTTCAAAGCTTTGCGTTCGCGATCGAAGCCTCGCGTTCGCGAAGGGAAAGAGGCTGGCCAGGAAAATTAGCCTTCGCGTTCGCGAAGGGCATCTCGCGTTCGCGAAGGCCAAGCCAGGCAAGCATCGCGTTCGCGAGGTAGCCCTCACGTTCGCGAAGAGTAAAATGGGATAGCACAAATTTGTGCTTCGCGAACGCGAGGCACTAACCGCGTTCACGAAGGGTAAAAATCCGAGAAACAAAACTTAAGTTCTGGAAAATGGGATTAGTCCCATTTTCAACCCTTTTCCATTTTTGAGCTCGGGTAAGGCGATTTTTGGGGGATTTTCACGGAAAAACATTGGGATAAGTGTTCCTTATCCTATATTCATTATATTTCATGATTTCATACTCATTTATATCATGAATCCGTGAATTTATGGAAGAAAAATCAGATTTTTAAAAAATCTTTCAAAAATGAAAAGCTAAGATTTGAAGGTCCATTTGATATCGGAATTGGATAATTTTTGTATGGTTGAACTCGTATCGGAATGGGTGTTCGAATTTCGTGCGTTTTCCAAGATTTGAGACGTGGGTCCCACTGTCGAATATTTTAATGAATTTCGGATTTTTATTCGGAAAATTAGTAAATTCATATGGAATTAATTCCTATGATTCGTATTGAGTATATCAAATTGTTTGTGAATAGATTTGAACCTTTTGGAAATAAATTTAAAAGGAAAAGTTGTGGTCGAGTAATTGATTGGAATTTGCAAAGCGAGGTAAGTGTCGTGGTTAACCTTGACTTGAGGGAATAGAACCCTTAAATTATTTGTTATGTGAATTGCATTTTAACGACGTATAGGCAAGGTGACGAGTGTCTATACGTAGTCAAATTAATTATTTGCCTGCTTACTTAAAAAATCATAAATTATTTTAAAATCATAAATTAATTATTATAATAATTGTTTCTCTCCTATTCTTTGTCAAATATTAATTCTTGAATTCCTGCATTAATTGTTACATGTTATTTGAATTATGTGCCTTAATTGTTATTTGACATTTAGCATATTAATTATTACACTACATATTTTCTCTCTGATTTCCATAATAATTTGCTATTTGTCTTTGTTTGTTACATAATTAAATCATAATTATTATATACTTGTTATCTTATAATTTTATATTAATTGTTGTATTTATTGGGGAAATTCCTTCTATAAGAATTGGTAAATGAATATGTTGGAGGAGCGGGTTGCACGCCGCAATAAAATTGATTATAATGAATATATTGGAGGATCGGGTTGCACGCCGAAACAGACTTATTAAAAGTCCATATTGGAGGATCGGGTTGCACGCCGCAACAGACTTATCAAAAATTCATATTGGAGGATCGGGTTGCACGCCGCAACAGACTTATTTAAAAGTCGACATACATGTATATATATTGGGGGATCGGGTTACCTGCCGCAACAGACTTGATTAAAATAAATATATATTGGAGGAGCGGGTTGCACGCCGCAACAGAACCGAATGTGAATATATTGTGAGAGCGGGTTGCACGCTGCAACAGAAATTGAATGTGAATATATTGTGAGAGTGGGTTGTACGCTGCACCAGAATTGATGGAAATGACAATTGGTTATGACTGTTGAGTTGGCTTCAATTATTATAAATGAATTACCTAATTTATTTCTATTATTGTTGTTGTTACTAATATTGCGTACAAGTAATGTAAGTGACCCGCTTTAGCCTCGTCACTATTTCGTCGAGGTTAGGCTCAGCACTTACTAGTACATGGGGTCGGTTGTACTGATACTACACTCTGCACTTCTTGTGCAGATTTTGGACTTGATCCCAGCGGCGTACCATAGACTTGCTCGGATTTCAGCTACCAGAGGAGACTTGAGGTATAACTGCATGGCGTCCGCAGTTCTGAAGTCCCCGTCTATTTTACTTCAGCTGTGTGTTTATTTTCAGACAGCTTTATTTTATTCAGACCTTTATTCGTATTTATTCTAGAAGCTCGTGCACTTGTGACACCAATTCTGGGATGGTATTTAGACACCGTTATTTTTATGGATTATTCACTATATTTCAAACTTTGCTTCCAAATTTGTTTCTTTGATTATTAATAAATTAAAAATCGGTTAATATTATTCTAACGTTGGCTTGCCTAGCAAGTGAAATGTTAAGCGCCATCATTATCCGAAGGTGAAAAATTCGGGTCGTGACAGTATTCTATTGGTTGGCCCCCCTCTGTTCACTCATGGACTAAATTACAAGTATCAATTTCTGGTGTAAGTCCTGTATGTATATTTAATTTTACCATTTTGGAGGATCAATATGAAGAACCTATTTCCATGTCATCTGTTCAACACTCATATATCTAGGAAAAATGAAGAACTCAGTTCAATGAAGTTTATAGTTTACTCATGCAACTGGAATCACCAATTCATAATTTAGCTAAGAGAACTAATCCCCGATTTACACTGTCGAGCAGTTAGTAAACTGAGTAAAAGGATCAGTGTCTTGAAATCATGAGTATTAGGTGTGGCAGTTGGTGTAAGAGGAGAACTTATCTAGTTATTAGGTCTAACTAACTGGATTAATTTGGGGTGCAGAGGATTCGTATAGTGCACTTCAACTAATTTGAGATTTAGACATAGTTGATTAACTAATTAACTCTAACTACTAATTAGCAAATTGAGTAAATAGATCAGTGTCAGGAAGTCATCAGTATTTTGCCTGCCAGTTGGTGGTCTAAAACGAGTAAGAGGCTAATATATCCTAGCTATCTGGTATTTATTGGCAGCAAGGATGAGTTGAATTGCACAAACTTATGGAATCTTATGATTCCAAAGTTTAATATTGCTCTCAAATCATGAAATGACCAAACTGATGCTAGTTTCAAGTTTAAAGGATTTTGCTATAGTCATTATTGTTAAACATTAGCTAAGCTTTTTGTGAAGGTTACCTTTTGGCTCTTACATTATTGGTCTTTGCCTTGCTCAGACTGTCCATGAAAGTGCATTACTTTTAGAATAGAACTTTATTTTAATTGTCATTGCTATTACCCTGCTGTAGTAAAAAGTAAATACATAATTTAGAGTTTGCTCTATGAATGACATTCTCTTTCTGCATTAAACTTGCAAGGACCCTTACTGACAACATGGTTGTGGGCGTAACTTCAATTGGTAGGTGTAGGATACCGTGCAACGATCGAAGGGAAAGACATAGTTCTTAATCTGGACTGCAAGTTAAGGTTGAAGAAAACACAAGAATCACTGTAAGTGGATACGATAAACAGGAGCGGCCCAACCTCATCGGAGGCCTAAAACAAAATCTTAATAAGAGGCCTTAATATATATATATATATATTTTAATGAACATCGTTTTTAAAAAAATTAGAAAATGGAGACCTCCAGAGCATTACAAAGGTAAAGTATGCTGATGAAGTAGTTAGAAGGAAGGAGGGTAAAGCAGGCAAGAAGAAATGATGGCAGATTTTTGTTTTTTTTTCCATTCCTTTACTATATGGTAAAACCATTATGAAATTAGGTTCATTTTGCAGTGATTAAACATCAAGTGATTTGATGTTAAAAAAGAAAAAGATACGTGACCAAATTTGAAGTAATTTGTATAGATGATCTATTAATCATTCTCCATTCTTTCTGAGAACTATGAAACATCCCTTCTTTTTCAGATTTTTGGTACTTGCCTAAGTGAAAATGATCAATATGATGACCATGTTCATATTGCAAATAAATTGCACATTGAAGTATATAATCAACCAAATTTATTATTTGGGACCGAGGTGTAATAGTTGTTTTTGTTATAGAAGTATGACATGCATGTGAAATTTCAATTGCTTTAATTTTCCAAGTAAAACCAAGGGAGAGACAGCCCTTCTTTCCAAATGTCATTTGTTCTTCACTACTCAGGGGTTACTCAACACATTCAACATAAAAGGGAGAGGGAACTATTCTTAAACCTAAAAGTTTTTAAGATAAATCGGTTCTACTGAATTTCACAACATAGTTTAGTGCAGTATCTTAAGTATTTCACAACTTGTTAAGATTATGTCAAGTTACCATGCACTTTATGCCCTAATTAACACATAATGTTACAAAAATAACAATTGAACCAGAGAATGCGACTATATTATAAGGTTTCAATTGGTCGACACATAAGGTCGTGATTTCATGGGGTGAGCAAATTCACCGCACTCACTTTGAATTGAAGACTATAGCTTACCTGCAATGAAGTTGGCATCATTAGTGATCACTTACTAGCTATATTATGGTGAATTCATTATGGGACGGGTGCAACATTGCGGTATCGGATTCATCTGAATTTAGTGCTTGAGACTCGGAGCATAAAATTTTAAAATATAATAAATTTAATGCTAAAAACCAAAAGTGTTGAACCCATTGAGTTTTAATCTCTTGTTTGGCTAATCTTCTAAAATCAACTTATTTTGAAAAGTATTTTTTCAAAAAGCGTTTATCAAAAAAGTAATTTTGGTGAGAAACAATGTGTTTGGCTAATTAATTTTAAAAATACTTTTTGAGAAGTGAATAGTATTTGGACAAACTTTTAAAAAATACTTCGAAGTATATTTTTCTCATAAGTGCTTTAAAAAAAATTGGGGAGAAGCTACTTTATTTGCTTCTCAAAAATTGCTTCTCTTTCTACTCAAAAATATATTTTTTTCCTTTTAAAAGGTTGGTCAAACATCTTAATTTTAAAAAAAAGTACTTTTGGTAATAAAAAAAATATTTTTAGCCACAAAAGAAACTTGGCCAAACAGATTATAAATAACATTTAAAAAAAAAGAAATTTATTGACAATAGGAGGAAGAGAGATAGTTAACAACTGGAAATTAACTCCATATCCTATAGATACCATATTATCTTGATAAATATAAGTTTGCACTTTTTTCAATTGCACAAACTTATTAATTTAATTTGGTGCTTGATTTTAAAGTTTCTACCGATATATAGGGTGATGGATTTTACTTATATCTACCGATAGTGTAAAGAAATTATACGCTATTAGGGCAACTTTATCTATTTTAGCAGACTAGTTTTTGTGCACGCGCTTTGCGCATGTTCCTCGTCTCAATTGTTAGAAAATTGTAGGTAAATAACATAGAAATTAAGGCTTTGAGGCGTGAAAGATCACTATCTTTCAAGAGTTTTTGCAAGTATATTTGTAATACCCTATATTTTAAATAAGGGTGTATTGGTCATTAGAAAAAAAAAAAAAAAAAAAGCAAAACAAATAAAATAAGACCAATCGGATTGAACCTAGCGTTCAAATTAAAGGATTGGAAAAACCCTTAACCACTAAAGCATCAAACTTAGAAAAGTTTCGTTGCTGCCTTTAGCAGCAATACCGTGATCCATCAAAAGGAAATTGGCACATATTTTCGAGCCTCAACAATACATTTTCAGGTAACCACAAGCATGCTTCCATCTATTGTGGCAATATTGATTTTAGATATAGAATTTTATAGTAAGCTTGGGTAATTACAAGGGTGTGATTTGATTGAGAATTGGGGAAAAACAATAGGAGGTTTAAGAATAAAAGAAGAAGGAGAAGACAGCAGTGTAATTTATTTAAATTAGTATCTCTATATACATGATTAAGGAAATTGAATAGTATAGGGAATAAACTAAATAATTGCCTTTTTATTTGAAAGATTTTGGACTAATTTAAATTACTCATAGCATGGGTAAATATAATTCGGCGAATTCAGAGTCAAATATGAAACCTCGAGGGTTGGGAATTCTAAATTAGCTATGAATTATCCTAAACAAGGAAATTAAAAAGAGATCGATATTATGTAATTATAGATTGATTTGACGAATTCTCGAGGTGAAGCATTTGGTATTTCGGCATGAGTACTGTGGGTAGTAATCTTAACGCAATTTGTGTTTTCATAACTTGCATGATTTACACATGATTTTTGTTATGAATATGTTACCGATTATTTTGAGTTGCATGTGGGACAAATCTTTTACTCGATATGATATCGAAATAGTTATTTGAGATGATTACCGTTGTTTTAAATATTCTTGTTGTCACTAGATATGTTTTACCGTTACTTGAATTTACTGCTATCGAAATGAAATTAAATGATTTGATAAGAACCGAAATTTTCTATATTGTTTTAAAATATTTTCTTATGAGCATATATGGATTACAGAGATAAGTATAAATGGGAGTAGACTTTGAAGGATCCCGCAGCTAACGACGAGTTCATTAGACCTGGTGCACCTTGTAATTATTTACCGTTACAGCCCTCGCTAGTGGGAAGGTAGAACTAGCATATTGTTACTGATTTTCCTCGAGTAGGGACTACCGTTATATTTGACTTCTTGGGAAGAAGTTCACAGTTATACCGATTACATGATCCGTTCATTGAAACCTCCCAAACGTGAATATTGATATTACACAATATTTACCGAGCTTACTACCGAATTGTCAATTGATTTATATTACATGAAAAATATGATGAGACTGATTATTGTTTATTGTTTCTGAAAGGGCATTCTTATGATATTTTCTCTCTAATATATATACTAGCATGTTTTATGACTTGTCCCCAATAAAAACGGTCGTGGTTAAGCGTTATTACTCATTGAGTTAGCGACTAACTCCCCGCTATTTGTTTTTACAGAGACAACAGTTGACGTAGGCAAAGGTTTTGTTAATTAGAGCGCGCAAGTTGATAATTCTTGGTGAGCCCCACACTCGTTCGCGTGGGCGAAGAGTTTTATTTATTTGCTATAGTCTTTTCTTTTGAACTCTTAGAGTTGCTCCATCGTTATTTTATTAGTGTCGTGACTATTCTATCGTTATTATAGACTTATGATGAGTATTGCACTTTCTTATCAAATTTGGAGAAAAATTAGTATTTTTGGTTATTAGTGGGTTGATTAGTAATGGTGGAGACTTGTTTTGGTTAATTGATAAGTTGTTGATTGTTTGGTTGATATTAGGATGGTTGGTTGATGATTTTGAGACAGAATATTTTTTTGGGATAGTCCAGGGAAAACTCTGTCCGTTTTTCTGTAAAATACCGATAAACCTTTCTTGGGAGCACTTGCTTCTAAGCGCCGGTCACGATCCTAGATTGGGTCGTGACAAAGTTGGTATCAGAGCTTAGGCTTTAAGTTCCGAGTCATGGAGGAATGTTTAGTAGAGTCTTGTTCATGGGTATGTAGGCGCCCATACTTATGATCTTGAGGCTACTAAGCATTTAGGATGTTTCCCCTTCTTTCATTCCTTGATAGTGCGTTAAGATAACTTGAGATTGATTTTGGAGTATTTCTTTCGCAGATGGCTAGCACACGCACACCCTCATCTGTTGGACGTGGTGCTGGACGTGGTACTACCCGAGGTGGCGGTCAAGTTGGGATTCATCAAACTAGAAGACAGGCTGTTCCTCAACCTGAAGTTGGGAACATGGGTCAATCCCAAGCTACTATGCCAGATCAAGTGCAAGAACAGGGGGTTCAGGACGCTCCATCACCAGTGCCAACTGTTGTACCTACTGTGACCTTACCTGCAGACACAGTGGAAAGGTTATTAAATGTGTTAAAGGCATTGGTTCCTACTCTAGGTGGAAGTTCAACTCCTCAGGCTACTTTACAGACACAAGCACCTGCACAGACTCAGACTTTCGGGAATAAGGAGGTATCCTTGCAAGAGTTCCTGAAATTAGAATCACCAAAATTCACAGGTTCTGATAATTCAGCAGATCCTCAAAGTTTCTTGGATGGGACACTCAAGAAATTACGTGCTCTAGGATATTCTAGTAAGAGGTCTGTGGAGCTCGCAACATACAAACTTTAGGATATGTCTAACACATAGTATGAAACTATATTGCTTGAAAGGCCAACAAGAGTAGCCCCACTGACATGGGACGAGTTCAGTAAGTTGTTTATGGATCATTTTCTTCCAGATAGCCTGAGGCAAAAGTATGCTAGAGACTTTAAGAGATTGGTTCAAATTCCAGATATGGATGTGTCAACATAAAACACGAAGTTTTGTAATCTGGCGAGATATGCTCCTTACTTAGTGCCTACACATGAAGCTTGAGTTCGGAGGTTTGTTGATGGGTTGGTTGGTCGTCTATACACTGCAATAGTCCCACAGATGAAGACTTTGTCCTACACTGTTGATCTCGCTAAAGATTGAAAATAAGGGACGTGATGAGCGTGCAACTAGTGAATTACGTAAAAAGGCCAAGACAGGAATGGCGGTTTTAGTGAAAATCGCAGAACAGGAAATCATGGACAACATAAATAGGGTTCTCAGACAGGGACACATTTGTCTTCACAGTCCACATACAGACCGCATTACAGACAGGGTACTAGGGGACCATCATCATCTGGACATCGTAATTCTCGGAAGATATATGCCACTACTCCAGTCTCCCAAACCTGTGGTAGATCACATTTGGGCTAGTGTCGTATTCTGACTGGAGAGTGCTTTTGGTGTGGCCAGTTGGGACATCACTTGAGGGATTTCCCTTAGCCTCCGAGGAATTTCAGCCAAGTTCCTATCCAGTCAGCTGCACCTACGCAGACTACTCGTAATACTTCAGGTGCTACAGGTATAAGAAATAGAGGCCGAGGTGATGGCGATCATGCTACTATGAATCAAGGACAAGAGAATGCTGGTAGAGGTCAGGCAAGGGTTTTTGCATTTACTAGACAGGATGCTCAGGCCTCGAATATTGTGGTTACAGGTATTCTTTATGTCTGTTCATTTTGATGCACTTGCATTGATTGATACGGGATCTACTCACTCCTATGTGTCCTCGTACTTTGCTTTGAGGTTTGGTTGACAACCTGAGCTATTGAATGATCCTTTCCTAGTTGCTACTCCTGTTAGAGAGTCTCTATTAACTGAATACGTGTATCGTGCTTGTCAGATTTGGGTTGAGGGTAGAGATACTCTAGCTGACCTTATTGTATTTGAAATGATTGACTTTGACATGCTGATGGGAATGGATTGGTTATCTTCTTGCTATGCTATCGTCGATTGTCATGCAAAGATAGTTAAATTTGAGATACCAAACGAACCTAGTTTTATTCTAAAAGGGGGTCAGGTTTTAGAGACTTGCAAAGTTGTATCTTTTATGAAGGCTCAACAACTTCTATACTTGGGTCTCTTAGCTATTGTAAATGACACAATAAAGGAAACAATTAGTATAGAAAATGTAGTAGTAGTGAGAGAATTTTTTGATGTATTTCCTGAGGATTTACCAGGATTACCTTCGATACGAGAAATAGACTTTGGTATTGATTTGCCACCTGACACACAACCCATATCAATACCCCCATATCGGATGGCACCAACAGAGTTGAGGGAGCTAAAGCAACAATTACAGAATTTGTTAAATAAGGGTTTTATTAGACCTAGTGTATCACCATGGGGTGCACCAGTATTGTTCGTAAAGAAGAAAGACAGATCTCTAAGAATGTGCATTGACTACAGGCAGTTGAACAAGATAATAATTCGTAATAAATATCCCTTGCCTCGTATAGATGACATGTTTGATCAGTTATAAGGAGCTGCCCACTTTTCAAAGATTGACCTTCGATGTGGTTATCATCAGCTTAGAATAAAAAATGAAGATATTTCTAAGACTTCTTTCAGGACTCGGTACGGGCATTATGAGTTTCTGGTGATGCCTTTCGGACTGACTAACGCTCCAGCTGCATTTATAGATTTAAGGAATATGGTGTTCAAGTCATTTCTCGATAGATTTGTAATAGTATTTATTGATGATATCCTTATATATTCTCATAGTCAAGGAGAACACGAGAATCATCTGAGGACTGTGTTGCAGACATTGAGAGAACATCGGCTTTATGCTAAGTTCTCGAAGTGTGAATTTTGGCTAGATTCAGTAGTATTTTTGGGGCATGTTGTATCCAAAGATGGAATTATGGTAGATCCTAAGAAGACAGAAGTTGTGCAAAAATGGCCCAAACCTACTTCTCCTACAGAGATTCGTAGCTTTTTAGGCTTGGCAGGCTATTACAGGCATTTTGTGCAGGATTTCTCCAGAATAATAGCGCCACTAACTAAGCTAACACAGAAAAATGCAAGGTTTCAGTGGACAGAAGAATGTGAGCAGAGCTTTTAAAAACTCAAAACGTGTCTGATAACCGCACCCATATTAGCCTTACCATCATGTTCTGGAGGATTTACGGTGTTCTATGATGCATAGAGGGTGGGATTATGATGTGTTCTCATGCAAAATGGTCGCGTTATAGCTTCTGCTTCAAGACAATTGAAAAAGCACGAGCAAAACTATCCTACACATGATTTGGAGATGGCTGTAGTGATATTTGCTCTAAATATTTTGAGGCATTACCTATACGATGAAACTTGTGAGATTTATACTGACCATAAAAGTCTGAAGTATATCTTTCAGCAGAGAGATCTAAATCTTCGGCAGTGTCGGTGGATGGAACTACTCAAGGACTATGATTGTTCTATTTTGTATCATCCTGGAAAAGCCAATATGGTGGCTGATGCATTGAGTAGAAAATCTATGGGGAGTTTGGCACATATAGTTTATACAAAGAGACTTTTGGCCAAAGATATTCAGAGACTAGAAGGTGCGGGTATCAGAATTAGTGTCGGAGATTCAGAGGCATTGTTGGCTTGTGCTCACGCTAAGTCTTCATTAGTTGAGCGCATTACGGCCACCTAATATGAGGATGAGCGATTTTGCAAATACAGAGATGGGGCCTTAGCTGGTAAAAGCAAGGATATGATTGTTGAAAGTGATGGTGTTCTTCGAATGGGTGACAAGCTATGTGTCGCAGACGTAGATGGGTTGAGACATGCTATTCTAAAAGAAGCCCACAACTCTAAATACACTATACATCCTGGATCTACTAAAATGTACCATGACCTCAAGCAATTTTATTGGTGGGAAGGTATGAAGAAAGATGTTGTTAACTTTGTTTCTAACTATTTGACTTGTCAGCAGATCAAGGCTGAGCATCAGCGACCCGCAGGACTACTACAATAAATTGAGATTCCAGAGTGGAAATGGGAAAGAATTACCATGGATTCTGTGACTGGCCTACCCCGTACTCTTAGAGGTTATGATTTTATGTGGGTAATTGTAGATCGATTGAAAAAATCAGCACACTTTTTGCCAGTAAAGACTACATATGTTGGAGTAAGGTATGCACAGATATTTATGAACGAAATTGTCCGACTTCACTGAGTTCCAATATCCATCATATCTGATAGAGGATCACAATTTACCTCACACTTTTGAAAATCTTTTCAATAAGTATTAGGTACACGAGTAGACCTTAGTACCGCATTTCATCCGCAAATAGACGGGCAGTCTGAACGTACTATACAGATCTTGGAGGATATGTTGAGAGCTTGCATTCTTGAGTTTGGAGGTAGTTGGGACGCTTATCTACCTTTAGCTGAATTTGCTTACAATAATAACTTTCAGTCTAGTATTCAAATGGCACCATACAAAGCATTGTATGGTAGAAGATGTCGTTCTTCTGTTGGATGGTTTGAAGCTAGTGAAACTAACATATTGGGACTCGACTTAGTACAAGAAGCTAGTAATATGTTTGAAGCTAGTGAAACTAACATATTGGGACTCGACTTAGTACAAGAAGCTATTGACAAGGTCCAGTTGATAAGACAAAGATTACTCACAGCTCAAAGTAGACAAAAGTCTTATGCAGACAAGAGAAGAAGAGATCTAGTGTTCACAATTGGGGACAAAGTGTTCCTACGAATCTCCCCTATGAAAGGTGTGATGCGGTTTGGGAATAAAGGCAAGTTAAGTCCCAGGTTTATAGGACCGTATGAGATATTAGACCGAGTGGGAGCTATGGCTTATCGTTTGGAACTTTCTCCTGAGTTGTCTTTTATTCATCCAGTGTTTCATATCTCAATGCTAAGAAAATATATATCAAACTTATCTCAGGTGCTTGAAGCACCGACTATACCGCTCGATAAGAAGTTATCTTACGAGGAGGAGCCGATGGCTATTGTTGTTAGGCAAGTAAGAAAACTATTGTCAAAGGAAATTGTGTTCGTTAAAGTATTATGGAGAAATCATACAGTTGAAGAAGCTACTTGGGAAGTGGAATATGCGATGCATGTCAAGTATCCTCATCTATTTCAATCTACAGGTTTTTACTTGAGTTAACTTCGGGGACCGAATTTTATAAGGTGGGGAGAATGTAATGCCCTATATCTTAAATAAAGGTGTATTGGTCATTAGAAGAAAAAAAAAGCAAAACAAATAAAATAAGACCAAAAGAATAAAATAATATATAAAAGAGGGCAAATAGGCTGAGGCCCATCAGATTGAACCTAGCGTTCAAATTAAAAGATTGGAAAAAGCCTTAGCCACTAAAGCATCAAACTTAGAAAAATTTCGTTGCTTCCTTTAGCAGTAACACCGTGATCCATCAAAAGGAAATTGGCACATATTTTTGAGCCTCAACAATACAGTTCCAGGTAACCACAAGCATGCTTCCATCTATTGTGGCAATATCGATTTTAGATATAGAATTTTATAGTAAGCTTGGGTAATTACAAGGGTGTGATTTGATTGAGAATTGGGGAAAAACAACATGAGGTTTAAGAATAAAAGAAGAAGGAGAAGATAGCAGTGTAATTTATTTAAACTAGTATCTCTATATATATGATTAAGGAAATTGAATAGTATAGGGAATTAATTATATAATTGCCTTTTTATTTGAAAGATTTTGGAATAATTTAAATTACTCATAGCATGGGTAAATATAATTCGGCGAATTCAGAGTCAAATATGAAACCTCGAGGGTTGGAAATTCTAAATTAGCTATGAATTATCCTAAACAAGGAAATTAACATGAGATCGATATTATGTAATTATAGATTGATTGGACGAATTCTCGAGGTGAAGCATTTGGTATTTCGGCATGAGTACTGTGGGTAGTAATCTTACCGCAATTTGTGTTTTCATAACTTGCATGATTTACACATAATTTTTGTTATGAATATGTTACCGATTATTTTGAATTGCATGTGGGACAAATTTTTTACTCGATATGATACCGAAATAGTTATTTGAGATGATTACCGTTGTTTTAAATATTCTTGTTGTCACTAGATATATTTTACCGTTACTTGAATTTACTATTATCGAAATAAAATTATATAATTTGATAAGAACCGAAATTTCCTATATTGTTTTAAAATATTTTTTTATGAGCATATACGGATTACAGAGATAAGTATAAATGGGAGTAGACTTTGAAGGATCTCGTAGCTAACGACGAGTTCGTTAGACCTGGTGCACCTTGTAATTATCGATTACCGTTACAGCCCTCGCTAGTGGGAAGGTAGAACTAGCATACCATTACTGATTTTCCTTGAGTAGGGACTACCGTTATATTTGACTTCTTGCGAAAAATTCCACAGTTATACCGATTACATGATCCGTTCATTGAAATCTACCAAACATGAATATTGATATTACACAGTATTTACCGAGCTTATTAGCGAATTGTCAATTGATTTATATTACATGAAAAACATGATGAGACTGATTATTATTTATTATTTCTGAAAGGGCATTCTTATGATATTTTCTGTCTAATATATATACTAGCATATTTTCTGACTTGTCCCCAATAAAAACGGTTGTGGTTAAGCGTTATTACTCACTGAGCTAGCGACAAAATCCCCGCTATTTATTTTTACAGAGACAGCAGTTGAAGCAGGCAAAGGTTTTGTTAATTAGAGCGTGCAAATTGATACTTCTTGGTGAGCCCCACACTCGTTCGCGTGGGCGAAGAGTTTTATTTATTTGCTATAGTTGTTTCTTTTAAACTCTTAGAGTTGCTCCATCATTATTTTATTAGTGTTGTGAGTATTATTTCGTTATTATACACTTATGATGAGTATTGCACTTTCTTATCGAATTTGGAGATAAATTTGTATTTCTGATTGTTAGTAGGTTGATTAGTAATGGTGAAAACTTGTTTTGGTTAATTGATAAGTGGTTGATTGTTTGGTTGATATTAGGATGGTTGGTTGCTGATTTTGAGATACGATATTCTTTTGGGATAGTCCAAAAACAGGAGAAACTCTGTTCGTTTTTCTGCAAAAACCGATAAGGCTTTCTTGGGAGCACTTGCTCCTAAGCGTCGGTCATAATCCTAAATTGGGTCGTGGCCGGTCATAATCCTAAATTGGGTCGTGACAATATCCTTTAGGGATTACAAGCAATTCTCTATCAGGATACAACAAAGCCTGAATACATATATGCAAATTGGATACGCTACTTCAGAGATGTCTTCGTATTTATAGAGAAAAAAAGGAGACTTTTTTCTGAAAAGTTTCCCCTTTTACGATAAGTCACAAATTTTCTGTTAATTCAAAATTTAAATTTTAAATTCAAATTTTAAATAAACAAAAATATGTCATAAATTAAAATACGAAATAAAATATTTGTATAAAGATCTGATTCGGCCCAAGCCCTAAATCCAAGTCCAAGTCCAAGTCGTTTAGATATATAATTAAATATCTATAAATACACATATCCTTCTAAATATGTTAATTGTTCATTTTATTGGGCTTAATGGGCTTAGCTTTATAAAGTCAACAAATTGGCTTGTGGCTATAGATGTGGGACTCCCACATATGTACAAACTACTCTAACAATCCCCCACTAGTTTTTAATATGTCTGATAATATCATGCATATCGAAAAATATCTTATATAAATTTGAACTTTCCATTAGTGTAAATACCATAAAATTTGACGAAGTTATTGGTATCCTAAGATTTGAACCACAACTCCATTTGTCAAACCGAAAGTATCACACGCATAAAATTATTAAGTAGAGAAACAATCCAGTATTATGCTTTAGCACGTTTATGGCCATGTGCTAGTCCAAATTCGTGAATATTTACAAAATCAACTCCTTAAATCTTGTTAGAAGTGACTAGGGGTTGGTGTTGGTCAATTCAATTCTGTTTTATAGAAGTTCGGTTCGGTTTTTTCGATTTTCGGTTTGTGAGTTTAATAATCAAAACCGAACCAAAACATTTTCGGTGCGGTTCGATTATTTCACGGTTTGATGAGATTATTTTCGGTTCGATTTTTCGATTTTAAGCTTGTCAAACTGAGGTTTTTTCTCAAACAAAAATGAGCCTCAGACAAAATCTTATAAAGTTTTTGACGCTCAATGCATGTGCTTGGCAAACTGGCCTACTGTAATATGTTTATTTAGGCAATTTACTGTAATATTTATAGCATGAAATTTTGTAAGGAAATAATAAATGTGCACTTTAATACTAAAAATATAATCTCCCTGTATTTACCTTGTCATTTTTAATTTCTGTAGGGAAAAAATTAGATCTAAGAGAATTAAACTCTCCCACTTATTTATTCATGAATTGGATACTACTTCTTCATATTGTTTATTTACAAATATTTCTAATATATGACCACATATATCAAAGGAAAGTAATGTTACACCTTGTGCGTCCCAAGGTGACGTAATGAATATGAGACTTGTTAATTACGATTTAAATGAGTTTAAAGTCATAATATGAATATTTATAATGTTTGGATAAAAAATATAAAGTTTGGGAAAAATCGGATTTAAGTTGTGGAAAAATCGACTAAGAATTTTCCTTGTAACAGAGCTTTTTGAGAAATACGTTTCGGGTAATATTTGAGGTATTTTTGGGACATCTTATATATCAAATTTAAGGTCTTGGAATGTAGTTTCCAACGCACTAAACCGTTCATTCATACGACATCCGGATAAAAGGATATAAGCGTCGGAAGATGGGCCAATACGAGGGTGCCAAGCTAGCACATCTTTGACTTTTTAAAAGTTAATATATAGGTCTTAACTCGTCTCTCTCTTAATTTTTACATAGAATCCGACCAGAGAACACCATAAAACCTATCCTTGAGCTCTCTAATAGGGTTTCCAAGAATACTAACATCCCGGGTACGAAATCGATAAGTGATAACATCAGAACGATCCCTACGACGTAAGTATTATTATACGGCCTCTCTTTTTTCTTTGTATTTCGAGTTTTGTAAGGTACTTCATAGTTAAGAAACATCCGATTTTTGTATTTAAGTGTTTAAATATCAAGGAAGGTTGATAAATTAGTTTTGTAATAGTTAGAACTCACGGAACAGTGATCGGAAGCCGTGAGTTCGATTTTTTCTCACTTTTAGTGGACTGATTTGTAGTCCCATCATGTTGCCCTATTGTGCTTCTGATTTATGGAGTTTGGAAGGATAAAATGACGTGGAGAAACGCCACATATGGTAGGGTAGTAGGTTGGTCGCTCATCGTTGCAGTTTCAGGCTAATTAATAACTTGTTGATTGGGTGTGTTATAGTATATTTGGGGGTTTTGTTGTATTGAAGGTTCTGAATTGTAATTAGGTTGGTTTTGAGTTGCTGATTGTATTGTGTTTGTATCTCGCATATAGTAGGCTTGAGGGAGTAGTGAAATCAGGGGAAATGCTACCCGTTTTATTTTAGAATTGAGTTATCATTTGAGATACGTGATATACCACTGCCATCTAAGTTGTAAACGTATTTCTTTGTTATATGGTTGGCGAGCTAGTTATCATAAGCTTGTTGTTGAGTTGCATTGATGACTCTAGGTATGTTAAGGCTATCTCTTCTTTCTTTTTAGCATGATCCATATGATACAAACGAAACGAGCAAACGTACAACTTTCATAAATGACTATATTCATAGAAGTACTAGGAGTGCCTATGTTCTTGATTTCTCATGTGTCTTATTATTATATCATCTGTTCATGGGTCTCAGAAAATACGTAATTGATATTAATCGAAGGCATATTTATCTTATGACATTCCAAGAGATCTTATTGACTTACTTCATTATGCATTGCATTTATTTATATAAGTACATTGACCCATGACCAGATGGCGTTATATACGCGTATAATATATGTATATGGGGTATTAGGAATGGTTATGGCGTTATATACGCACCACCAACTGATCAGCCGGTATAGATTGATTGGACGAATTCTCGAGGTGAAGCATTTGGTATTTTAGCATGAGTACTGTGGGTAGTATTCTTACCGCAATTTGTGTTTTCATAACTTGCATGATTTACACATGATTTTGGTTATGAATATGTTACCGATTATTTTGAGTTGCATGTGGGACAAATCTTTTACTCGATATGATACCGAAATAGTTATTTGAGATGATTACCGTTGTTTTAAATATTATTGTTGTCACTAGATATGTTTTACCGCTACTTGAATTTACTGTTATCGAAATAAAATTATATGATTTGATAAGAACCGAAATTTCCTATATTATTTTAAAATATTTTCTTATGAGCATATACGGATTACAGAGACAAGTATAAATGAGAGTAGACTTTGAAGGATCCCGTAGCTAACGGCGGGTTCGTTAGATCTGATGCACCTTGTAATTATCGATTACCATTACAGCCCTCACTAGTGGGAAGGTAGAACTAGCATACCGTTACTGATTTTCCTCGAGTAGGGACTACCGTTATATTTGACTTCTTGCGAATAAGTCCACAGTTATACTGATTACATGATCCGTTTATTGAAACCTCCCAAACATGAATATTGATAATACACAGTATTTACCGAGCTTATTACCGAATTGTCAATTGATTTATATTACATGAAAAACATGATGAGACTGATTATTATTTATTATTTCTGAAAGGGCATTCTTATAATATTTTCTGTTTAATATGTATACTAGCATGTTTTCTGCCTTGTCCCCAATAAAAACGGTTATAGTTAAGCGTTATTATTCACTGAGCTAGCGACTAACTCCCCGCTATTTGTTTTTACAGAGACAACAGTTGACGCAGGCAAAGGTTTTGTTAATTAGAGCGCGCAGGTTGATACTTCTTGATGAGCCCCACACTCGTTCGTGTGGGCGAAGAGTTTTATTTATTTGCTAGTCCTTTCTTTTGAACTCTTAGAGTTGCTCCATCGTTATCTTATTAGTGTCGTGAGTATTATTTCTTTATTATAGACTTATGATGAGTATTGCACTTTCTTATCGAATTTGAGATAAAATTTATATTTCTGATTGTTATTAGGTTGATTAGTAATGGTGGAGACTTGTTTTGGTTAATTGTTAAGTGGTGGATTGTTTTTTAATATTAGGATGGTTGGTTGGTGATTTTGAGACAGGAAATTCTTCTGGGATAATCCAAAAACAGGGAAAACTCTGTCCGTTTTTCTGCAAAATACCGATAAGGCTTTCTTGGGAGCACTTGCTCCTAAGCGCCGGTCACAATCCTAAATTGGGTCGTGACAATATTCTTTAGGGATTACAAGCAATTCTCTATCAGGATACAATAAAGCCTGAATACATATATGCAAATTGGATACGCTACTTCAAAGATGTCTTCGTATTTATAGAGAAGAAAAGGAGACTTTTTCTGAAAAATTGCCCCTTTTACGATAAGTCACAACTTTTCTGTTAATTCAAAATTTAAATTTTAAATTCAAATTTTAAATAAACAAAAATATGTCATAAATTAAAATACGAAATAAAATATTTGTATAAAGATCTTATTCGGCCCAAGCCCCAAATCCAAGTCCAAGTCGTTTAGATAAATAATTAAATATATATAAATACACATATCCTTCTAAATATATTAATTGTTCATTTTATTGGACTTAATGGGCTTAGCTTTATAAAGTCAACAAATTGGCTTGTGGCTATAGATGTGAGACTCCCACATATGTACAAACTACTCTAACAATCCCCCACTAGTTTGTAATATGTCTGATAATATCATGCATATCGAAAAGTATCTTATATAAATTTGAACTTTCTATTAGTGTAAATACCATAAAATTTGACGAAGTTATTGGTATCCTAAGATTTGAACCACAACTCCATTTGTCAAACCGAAAGTATCACACGCATAAAATTATTAAGTAGAGAAACAATCCAGTATTATACTTTAGCATGTTTATGGCCATGTGCTAGTCCAAATTCGTGAATATTTACAAAATCAACTCCTTAAATCTTGTTAGAAGTGACTAGGGGTTGGTGTTGGTCAATTCAATTCTGTTTTATAGAAGTTCGGTTCGATTTTTTTGGTTTTCGGTTTGTGATTTTAATAATCAAAACCAAACCAAAGCATTTTCGGTGCGGTTCGATTATTTCACGGTTTGATGAGATTATTTTCGGTTCGATTTTTCGGTTTTAAGCTTGTCAAATTGAGGTTCTTTCTCAAAAAAAAATGATCCTCAGACAAAAACTTAAAAAGTTTTTGACGCTCAATGCATGTGCTTGGCAAACTGGCCTACTGTAATATGTTTATTTAGGCAATTTACTGTAATATTTATTGTATGAAATTTTGTAAGGAAATAATAAATGTGCACTTTAATACTAAGAATATATTCTCACTGTATTTACCTTGTCATTTTAATTTCTGCAGGGAAAAATTTAGATCTAAGAGAATTAAAGTCTCCCACTTATTTATTCATGAATTGGATACTGCTTCTTCATATTGTTTATTTACAAATTTTTCTAATATATGACCTGTCACGACCCAAAAATCTAACCATGGTCGTGATGGCGCCTATCGTGTTACAAGGCAAGCCTACTTTCCAAAATATTTCTACTAAACCGATTATAAGAATTTAATAAAATATTTCAATATTTGAATTTTTCATAAAATAAATCAACTCTAAATATAATATAGAAAATACGGATACGAGCCCCAAACATCGGGGTGTCACTAAGTCATGAGCGTCTAAATCTATGAACTAAGAAATGAAACTGTCTAATTATCAATACAATCCAAAAGAAGAAATGATAAAAGGAGTAACAAGGTCCTGCGGACGCTAGCAGCTACCTTGCAATCTTCACAGATACCCGGCCTGAACTCAACGATCGCCGCGCTCTAACTCACCTGAATCTGCACATAAAGTGCAGGGTGTAGCATGAGTACAACCACCTCAGCAAGTAACAGAAATAACTAAGGAACTGAGCAATAGTGACGAGCTAAGTAAAACAGTCCAATTATTTATTTTCACAATTTAAAAATAAACAGAAACAAATAGGTAAATTCCATAACTCTGTAAATGCCACAAAGAAGTTTAACAGATAAATGCAGCAGCAACACAAATAAATACAACCTCGCAGCAGTGTCACTCCGTCACTCATCACTCGTACTCAGCACTCAATACTCAAAACACTCAACACTCTGCGCTCACTGGGGGTGTGTACAGACTCCGGAGGGGCTCCCAAAGCCCAAGCGCTAAGCACGGACAACTCACGTGCCATCATATCAATACTTGGATCCGCACGGTCAACTTACGTGCTACGCGGATAACTCACGCGCTATGGTATCAATACCTGGACCCGCACGATCAACTTACGTGCTACGCGAATAACTCACGCGCTATGGTATTAATATCCTCACAACCAGGCCCTCGGCCCCACTCAATCAATATCAACACCTGGATACGCACGGTCAACTCACATGCTATGCGGACAACTCACGCACTATGGTATCACTACCTGGACCCGCACGGTCAACTCACGTGCTACGCGGACAACTCATGCGCTATGGTATTAATATCCTCATAACCACGCCCTCGGCCTCACTCAATCATGTACCTGACTAGCCTCATCATCACCAACAAATAAGGGGCATATTAGCAAATAATAGAGACTGAGGTAAATATGTATAATAATTTCTATGACTGAGTACAAATAATGTGAGCATGAATAAAGCCTAAGCATGATCTCTAACATGAAGGCAAATAAGTTCAACAACAAATAAACACATAACCATATATAATAGCCATTAGGCCTCACAACGTCACGGGATGAACCAAGTCTCAATCCCTCGCGGTGCACACCCACACGCTCATCACCTAGCATGGGTATCACTTCCAAATAATCACGTAATATCAAATCTCTCGGTTTATACCCTCAAAGCCAGAGTTAAAACTATTACTTACCTCAACAAGATGAACCCAACGTCAAGCAAGCTAATCAATACTCAGGAAATTTCCACTCCGTGCGTATCCACCTCTGAATGCCCTCTTGTCTCCTCAATTCAATGTCAATGATCCGAAACTGAAATTCACCCCTTAATGATAATACAACGATCTACTATACTAAGAAACTTCAATCTACAATATCAACATCCATTGGGACCAATATTAGTAACAAATCCCATAGGTTCATTGTATTCATAAATTTCATCGCCAAGATTACCATTCACCTTCTCTCTTATTTTCTCAAAAGTACTATTCATGCCATGAACTAGAGTTTTATAATCCAATCTCTCAACCATTAAAACTTGTAACAAATACTTAAAATACTTCTAACTACTCATAATAAACGAGTTTGAAGCATTGGAATTACCGCTAGTAGATCAATCTTGAAAAATCACAACTTTGGTGATTTTCGTGTTCTTGAGGATTTGATGATGAAATCTTGTATTTGGATGTACAAATGATGTTAAAACTCATGTATTGAGTGATAATTAACCCAAAACATCATTAACAACTTACCTTGGTTGATTGGACTTGACTTGAGCTCAAAATTGCCCCTTCACTTCAAGAACCCTAACCCCCAAATACACAAAATACCCTCTTTACCCGACCTTGTATTTATAGGCCCAGATTTCTAGGTTTCAGATGCGGACCTGGATGCTTCGCATCCCCACTTCACTCCTATTTGAAGGTCGGATGCGGGCCTGGACGCTATGGCAGCACTTCACTGCCAGCCTCTCTTTCGAACGCGGCCTCGGATGCTTCGCATCCGCATGCTCCTCCGCCAGCCTTTGGTAAATTGGTCATAACTTCTTGTAGGAATGTCCAAATGACAAACGGTTTGAAGCCTTAGAAACAATACTTAAAGACCTTTAAATTGATAGGTCATCCACCACATAACTCTTTATATATATATATATATTTATATATATATATATATATATATATATATATATATATATATATATATATGCTCGTCCAAAGTTTGGTCTTGTGCGCACTCATTTGCAACTTTAGTCTATCATGAAATTCTCAACTTGACTTGAACTGAGGGCTCTCCCTAGACCCCACATTACTTATAATATGACTCTTACACTTATTATCATATCTAATTGATATCCATTCCATTAATAGACCTCGTCTTCACACAAAATAATATAATTAGTGCACATCGACTTTCTTAATAGCGCTTAAGTACTTCAAAATTTTTCGGGGTGTTACATTCTCCCCCACTTAAGAACATTCGTCCTCGAATGTTTCACAAGTCACTTCTAAGAATAGAGTTATCCTTATACTTCCAACCATTATACATAGGAACTCATGACTACATCAATCTCATACTTCCTTTCCAAAATTTCAACTTACTTATGACCCTTAAAAGTTGGCTTTCTTTACAAATTCGTAAAACATTTGGCAGAGTTTCCCCTGTAACTGGGCCGTCCACCTGCCAGAGAACCCCAATGGCTTAAAACCAATCCATCAGGACTGAATCCTTTTAACTCAACCAAGCTACACAGGCCACCAAAAACCCAAGGACATTGCCACAAAACACCTATAGAATTCATTACCTCATATACACCCAAAGAACTAATCATACACATTACCATGCCGATCCAACCTACTAACAAGATGTCCTATCTACCCGAGTCCCTTCTGAATTACCTTCAAATTGATACTTTGCCCTGCCATAACTCCATAATCCTCAACCTAGACTCACCACACGAGACCCAAGCATAAAACCACACCGCCCTAAGGCTCATAAGCAGCTGAATACTCTCTTAAATATCCCCCAAAATACCACAGGCACGCGCTCACACAATCAACACCTCAGTGCTCAAGCTACAGTCAAAAATCGGCCTCATGTCCTCCAGACTGGCCCAACATCAACGCACAGAAATTACATCTCGCACCTCATCCAAGGAATCACAAGCCGTCGATGCACAACTAATACCGAGCGCTCATGTTCGCATACAAATACGTGGAAAGAATTCAAATAGTTACACTTCAAGCTAAATCAATACCGCACGAAAAGAATTCAAGAATGTGAAGTGTTCCTAAAGGTTCTGTAGCCTCTCGAAGATAAGTACAGACGTCTCTGTACCGATCAGTAAGACTCTACTAAACCCGCTCGTGACTCGTGAGACCTATGTAACCTAAAGCTCTGATACCAACTTGTCACGTCCCAAAAATCTAACCATGATCGTGATGGCGCCTATCGTGTTACAAGGCACGCCTACTTTCCAAAATATTTCTACTAAACTGATTATAAGAATTTAATAAAATATTTCAATATTTAATTTTTCATTAACTAAATCAACTCTAAATATAATATAGAAAATACGGAAATGAGCCCCAAACATCGGGGTGTCACTAAGTCATGAGCATCTAAATCTATGAACTAAAAATGAAACTGTCTAACTGTCAATACAATCCAAAAGAAGAAATGATAAAAGGAGTAACAAGGTCCTGCGGACGCTAGCAGCTACCTTGCAATCTCCACAGATACCCGGCCTGAACTCAACGATCGCCGCGCTCTAACTCACCTGAATCTGCACATAAAGTGCAGGGTGTAGCATGAGTACAACCACCTCAGCAAGTAACAGAAATAACTAAGGAACTGAGCAATAGTGACGAGCTAAGTAAAACAGTCCAATTATTTATTTTCACAATTTAAAAATAAACAGAAATAAATAGGTAAATTACATAACTCTGTAAAGGCCACAAAGAAGTTTAACAGATAAATGCAGCAACAATAAAAATAAATACAACCTCACAGCAGTGTCACTCCATCACTCATCACTCGCACTCAGCACTCAATACTCAAAACACTCAACGCTCTGCGCTCACTGGGGGTGTGTACAGACTCCGGAGGGGCTCCCAAAGCCCAAGCGCTAAGCACGGACAACTCACGTGCCATCATATCATTACCTGGATCCGCACGGTCAACTCACATGCTACGCGGACAACTCACATGCTATGGTATCAATACCTAGACCCGCACGGTCAACTCACATGCTACGCGGACAACTCACGCGCTATGGTATTAATATCCTCACAACCAGGCCCTCGGCCTCACTCAATCAATATCAACACCTGGATCCGCACGGTCAACTCACGTGCTACGCAGACAACTCACGCGCTATGGTATCACTACCTGGACCCGCACGGTCAACTCACGTGCTACGCGGACAACTCACGCGCTATGGTATTAATATCCTCACAACCACGCCCTCGGCCTCACTCAATCATGTACCTCACTAGCCTCATCATCACCAGCAAATAAGGGGCATATTAGCAAATAATAGAGACTGAGGTAAATATGTACAATAATTTCTATGACTCGGTACAAATAATGTGAGCATGAATAAAGCCTAAACATGATCTCTAACATGAAGGCAAATAAGTTCAACAACAAATAAACACATAACCATATATAATAGCCATTAGGCCTCACAACCTCACGGGATGGACCAAATCTCAATCCCTCGCGGTGCACACCTACACGCTCATCACCTAGCGTGGGTATCACTTCCAAACAATCACGTGATATCAAATCTCCCGGTTTATACCCTCAAAGCCAGAGTTAAAACTGTTACTTACCTCAACAAGATGAACCCAACGTCGAGCAAGCTAATCAATACTTAGGAAATTTCCACTCCGTGCGTATCCACCTCTGAATGCCCTCTTGTCTCCTCAATTCAATGCCAATGATCCGAAACTGAAATTCACCCCTTAATGATAATACAATGATCTACTATACTAAGCAACTTTAATCTACAATATCAACATCCATTGGGACCAATATTAGTAACAAATCCCATAGGTTCATTGTATTTATAAATTTTATCGCCAAGATTATCATTCACCTTCTCTCTTATTTTCTCAAAAGTACTATTCATGCCATGAACTAGAGTTTTATAATTCAATCTCTCAACCATTAAAACTTATAACAAATACTTAAAATACTTCTAACTACTCATAATAAACGAGTTTGAAGCATTGGAATTACCTCTAGTAGATCAATCTTGAAAAATCACAACTTTGGTGATTTTCGTGTTCTTGAGGATTTGATGATGAAATCTTGTATTTGGATGTACAAATGATGTTAGAACTCATGTATATTGAGTGATAATCAACCCAAAACATCATTAAAAACTTACCTTGGTTGATTGGACTTGACTTGAGCTCAAAATTGCCCCTTCACTTCAAGAACCCTAACCCCCAAATACACAAAATACTCTCTTTACTCGACCTTGTATTTATAGGCCCAGATTTCTGGGTTTCGGATGCGGACCTGGATGCTTCGCATCCCCACTTCACTCCTCTTTGAAGGTCGGATACGGACCTGGACGCTATGGCAGCACTTCAGTGCCAGCCTCTCTTTCGGACGCGGCCTCGGATGCTTCGCATCCGCAGGCTCCTCCTCCAGCCTTTGGTAATTTGGTCATAACTTCTTGTAGGAATGTCCAAATGACAAACGGTTTGAAGCGTTAGAAACTATACTTAAAAACCTTTAATTTGATAGGTCATCCACCACATAACTCCTTATATATATATATATATATATATATATATATATATATATATATATATATATATATATATATATATATATATATATAACTCGTCCAAAGTTTGGTCTTGTGCGCACTCATTTGCAACTTTAGTCTATCATAAAATTCTCAACTTGACTTGCACTGAGGGCTCTCCCTAGACCCCACATTACTTATAATATGACTCGTACACTTATTATCATATCTAATTGATATCCATTCCATTAATAGACCTCGTCTTCACACAAAATAATATAATTAGTGCACATCGACTTTCTTAATAGCGTTTAAGTACTTCAAAATTTTCCGGGGTGTTACATTCTCCCCCACTTATGAACATTCGTCCTCGAATGTTTCACAAGTCACTTCTAAGAATAGAGTTATCCTTATACCTCCAACCATTATACATAGGAACTCATGACTACATCAATCTTATACTTCCTTTCCAAAATTTTAACTTACTTATGGCCCTTAAAATTTGGCTTTCTTTACAAATTCGTAAAAAATTTGGCAGAGTTTCCCCTGTAACTGGGCCGTCCACCTGCTAGAGAACCCCAATGGTTTAAAACCAATCCATCAGGACTGAATCCTTCTAACTCAACCAAGCTACACAGGCCACCAAAAACCCAAGGACATTGCCACAAAACACCTATAGAACTCATTACCTCATATACACCCAAAGAACTAATCATACACATTACCATGCCGATCCAACCTACTACCAAGATGTCCTATCTACCCGAGTCCCTTCTGAATTACCTTCAAATTGATACTTTGCCCCGCCATAACTCCATAATCCTTAACCTAGACTCACCACACAAGACCCAAGCATAAAACCACACCGCCCTAAGGCTCATAAGCTGCTGAATACTCTCTTAAATATCCCCCAAAATACCACAAGCATGCGCTCACACAATCAACACCTCAGTGCTCAAGCTACAATCAAAAATCGGCCTCATGTCCTCCAGACTGGCCCAACATCAACGCACAGAAATTACATCTCGCACCTCATCCAGGGAATCACAAGCCGTCGATGCACAACTGATACCGAGCGCTCATGTTCGCATACAAATGCATGGAAGGAATTCAAATAGTTACACTTCAAGCTAAATCAATACCGCACGAAAAGAATTCAAGAATGTGAAGTGTTCCTAAAGGTTCTGCAGCCTCTTGAAGATAAGTACAAACATCTCTGTACCGATCCGTAAGACTCTACTAAACCAGCTCATGACTTGTGAGACCTATGTAACCTAAAGCTCTGATACCAACTTGTCACGACCCAAAAATCTAACCATGATCGTGATGGCGCCTATCGTGTTACAAGGCACGCCTACTTTCCAAAATATTTCTACTAAACTGATTATAAGAATTTAATAAAACATTTCAATATTTGAATTTTTCATTAACTAAATCAACTCTAAATATAATATAAAAAATACGGAAACGAGCCCCAAACATCGGGGTGTCACTAAGTCATGAGCATCTAAACCTATGAACTAAGAAATGAAACTGTCTAACTGTCAATACAATCCAAAAGAAGAAATGATAAAAGGAGTAACAAGGTCCTGCGGACGCTAGCAGCTACCTTGCAATCTCCACAGATACCCGGCCTGAACTCAACGATCGTCGCGCTCTAACTCACCTGAATCTGCACATAAAGTGCAGGGTGTAGCATGAGTACAATCACCTCAGCAAATAAAAGAAATAACTAAGGAACTGAGCAATAGTGACGAGCTAAGTAAAACAGTCCAATTATTTATTTTCACAATTTAAAAATAAACAGAAATAAATAGGTAAATTCCATAACTCTGTAAATGCCACAAAGAAGTTTAACAGATAAATGCAGCAGCAACAAAAATAAATACAACCTCACAGCAGTGTCACTCCATCACTCATCACTCGCACTCAGTACTCAATACTCAAAACACTCAACACTCTACGCTCACTGGGGGTGTGTACAGACTCCGGAGGGGCTCCCAAAGCCCAAGCGCTAAGCACGGACAACTCACGTGCCATCATATCAATACCTGGATCCGCACGGTCAACTCACGTGCTACGCGAACAACTCACGCACTATGGTATCAATACCTGGACCCGCACGGTCAACTCACATGCTACGCGGACAACTCACGCGCTATGGTATTAATATCCTCACAACCAGGCCCTCGGCCTCACTCAATCAATATCAACACCGGGATCCGCACGGTCAACTCACGTGCTATGCGGATAACTCATGCGCTATGGTATTAATATCCTCACAACCACGCCCTCGGCCTCACTCAATCATATACCTCACTAGCCTCATCATCACCAACAAATAAGGGGCATATTAGCAAATAATAGAGACTGGGGTAAATATGTACAATAATTTCTATGACTGAGTACAAATAATGTGAGCAAGAATAAAGCCTAAGCATGATCTCTAACATGAAGGCAAATAAGTTCAACAACAAATAAACACATAACCATATATAATAGCCATTAGGCCTCACAACCTCGCGGGATGGACCAAGTCTCAATCCCTCGCGGTGCATACCTACACGCTCATCACCTAACGTGGGTATCACTTCCAAACAATCACGTGAAATAAAATCTTCCGGTTTATACCCTCAAAGCCAGAGTTAAAACTGTTACTTACCTCAACAAGATGAACCCAACGTTGAGCAAGCTAATCAATACTCAGGAAATTTACACTCCGTGCTTATCCACCTCTGAATGCCCTCTTGTCTCCTCAATTCAATGCCAATGATCTGAAACTGAAATTCACCCCTTAATGATAATACAACTATCTACTATACTAAACAACTTCAATCTACAATATCAACATCCATTGGGACCAATATTAGTAACAAATCCCATAGGTTCATTGTATTCATAAATTTCATCGCCAAGATTACCATTCACCTTCTCTCTTATTTTCTCAAAAGTACTATTCATGCCATGAACTAGAGTTTTATAATCAAATCTTTCAACCATTAAAACTTGTAACAAATGCTTCAAATACTTCTAACTACTCATAATAAACGAGTTTGAAGCATTGGAATTACCTTTAGTAGATCAATCTTGAAAAATCACAACTTTGGTGATTTTCGTGTTCTTATCGATTTGATAATGAAATCTTGTATTTGGATGTAAAAAAGATGTTAGAACTCATGTATATTGAGTGATAATAATCAACCCAAAATATCATTAACAACTTACCTTGGTTGATTGGACTTGACTTGAGCTCAAAATCGCCCCTTCACTTCATGAACCCTAACCCCCAAATACACAAAATACCCTCTTTACCCGACCTTGTATTTATAGGCCCAGATTTCTGGGTTTCAGATGCGGACCTGGATGCTTCGCATCCCCACTTCACTCCTCTTTGAAGGTCGGATGCGGACCTGGACGCTATGGCAGCACTTCACTGCCAGCCTCTCTTTCGGACGCGGCCTCGGATGCTTCGCATCCGCAGGCTCCTCCGCTAGCCTTTGGTAATTTGGTCATAACTTCTTGTAGGAATGTCCAAATGACAAACGGTTTGAAGCGTTAGAAAATATACTTAAATACCTTTAATTTGATAGGTCATCCACCATATATATATATATGCTCGTCCAAAGTTTGGTCTTGTGCGTACTCATTTACAACTTTAGTCTATCATGAAATTCTCAACTTGACTTGCACTGAGGGCTCTCCCTAGACCCCACATTACTTATAATATGACTCGTACTCTTATTATCATATCTAATTGATATCCATTCCATTAATAGACCTCGTCTTCACCCAAAATAATATAATTTGTGCACATTGACTTTCTTAATAGCGCTTAAGTGCTTCAAAATTTTCCGGGGTGTTACATGATCATATATATCAAAGGAAAGTAATGTTACACCCTGTGCGTCCCAGGGTGACGTAATGAATATGAGACTTTTTAATCATGATTTAAATGAGTTTAAAGTCATAATATGACTATATATAATGTTTGGATAAAAAATATAAAGTTTGGGAAAAATCGGATTTAAGTTGCGGAAAAACCGACTAAGAATTTGCCTTGTAATTGAGCTTTTTGAGAAATACATTTCGTGTATTATATGAGGTATTTTTGGGATATATTATATATAAAATTTAAGGTCTTGGAATTTAATTTTCAACGCACTTAACCGTTCATTCATACGACATCCGGATAAAAGGATATAAGCGTCGGAAGATGGGCCAATGCGAGGGTGCCAAGCTAGCACCTCTTTGACTTTTCAAAAGTTGATATATAGGTCTTAACTCGTCTCTCTCTTCATTTTTACATAGAACCCGACCAGAGAACACTATAAAACCTATCCTTGAGCTCTCTAATAGGGTTTCCAAGAATACTAATATCCCGGGTACGAAATCGATAAGTGATAACATCAGAACGATCCCTATGACGTAAGTATTATTATACTGCCTCTCTTTTTTCTTTGTAGTTAGAGTTTTGTAAGGTACTTCATAGTTAAGAAACATCTAATTTCTGTATTTAAGTGTTTAAATATCAACGAAGGTTGATAAATTGGTTTCCTAATAGTTAGAACTCACGGGACGGTGATCGGAAGTCGTGAGTTCGATTGTTTCACACTTTTAGTGGACTGATTTGTAGTCCCATCATGTTGCCCTATTGTGCTTCTGATTTATGGAGTTTGGAAGGATAAAAGGGCGTGGAGAAATGCCACATGTGGTAGGGTAGTAGGTTGGTCGCTCACCGTTGCAGTTTCAGGCTAATTAATAACTTGTTGATTGGGTGTGTTATGGTATATTTGGGATTTTTGTTGTATTGAAGGTTCCAAATTGTAATTAGGTTGGTTTTGAGTTGCTGATTGTATTGTGTTTGTATCTCGCATAAAGTAGGCTTGAGGGGAGTAGTGAAATCAGGGAAAATTCTACCCGTTTTATTTTAGAATTGAGTTATCATTTGAGATACGTGATATACCACTGCCATCTAAGTTGTAAACGTATTTCTTTGTTATATGGTTGGCGCGCTAGTTATCATAAGCTTGTTGTTGAGTTGCATTGATGACTCTAGGTATGTTAAGGCTATCTCTTCTTTCTTTTTAGCATGATCCATATGATACAAACGAAACGAGCAAACGTACAACTTTCATAAATGACTCTATTCATAGAATTACTAGGGGTGCCTATGTTCTTAATTCCCCTTGTGTCTTATTATTATATCTTTTGTTCATGGGTCTCAGAAAATACGTAGTTGATATTAATCGAAGGCATATTGATCTTATGACATTCCAAGAGATCTTATTGACTTACTTCATTATGCATTGCATTCATTTATATAAGTACATTGACTCATGACCAGATGGCGTTATATACACGTATATTATATGTATATGGGGTATTGGGAAAAGTTATGGTGTTATATACACACCACCACCTGATCAGCCAGTATACGTTGATGATTTCGCCTACAGTGGCTGAGATAATATAATGGGATGCCCTCAGAGGCTTGATGACGTTATGTACGCATATACCTATGCATGGTATGACATATATACACACATGTATGACATTATAAAATTTTCATGATTCATAGAGCTATTCAGAATTACAAGTTAAGTTCTTTAGTCCATGTTTCTTTCATGTCTTTTATATACTACTTTCATGCCTTACATGCTCGGTACTTTATTTGCACTGACGTCCCTTTTGGTAAGAGATTGAATGTTTCTAGGGAGGGATTGTTACACCCTGTGCGTCCCAAGGTGATGCAATGAATATTAGTCATGTTAATAATGATTTAAATGAGTTTAAAGTCATAATATGACTATATATCATATTTGGATAAAAAAAATATAAAGTTTGAAAAAAATCGGATTTAAGTTGCGGAAAAACCGATTAAGAATTTGCCTTGTAATAGAGCGTTTTGAGAAATATATTTTGTATGATATATGAGGTCTTTTTGGGACATATTATATACCAAATTGAAGGTCTTGGAATTTAGTTTCCAATGCACTTAACCGTTTGTTCATACGATATCCAGATAAAAAGATATAAGTGTCGAAAGATGGGCCAATGCGAGGGTGCCAAGCTAGCACCTCTTTGACTTTTCAAAAGTTAATATATAGATCTTAACTCGTCTCTCTATTCATTTTTACATAGAACCCGACCGGAGAACACCATAAAACCTATCCTTGAGCTTTCAAATAGGGTTTTCAAGAATACTAACATCCCGGGTACGAAATCGATAAGCAATAACATCAGAATGATCCCTACGACGTAAGTATTATTATACCGCCTCTCTTTTTTCTTTGTAGTTCGAGTTTTGTAAGGTACTTCATAGTTAAGAAATGTCTAATTTCTGTATTTAAGTGTTTAAATATCAAGGAAGGTTGATAAATTGGTTTTCTAATAGTTAGAACTCACGGGACGGTGATCGGAAGCGTGAGTTCGATTCTTTTCCACTTTTAGTGGACTGTTTTGTAGTCCCCTCGTGTTGCCCTATTGTACTTATGATTTATGGAGTTTGGAAGGATAAAAGGGCATGGAGAAATGCCACATGTGGTAGGGTAGTAGGTTGGTCGCTCATCGTTGTAGTTTCGGGCTAATTGATAACTTGTTAATTGGGTGTGTTATGGTATATTTGGGGTGTTTGTTATATTGAAGGTTCCGAATTGTAATTAGTTTGGTTTTGAGTTGTTGATTATATTGTGTTTGTATATCGCCTATAGTAGGCTTGAGGGAGCATTGAAATCAGGGGAAATGCTGCTCGTTTTATTTTAGAATCGAGTTATCATTTGAGATACGTGATATACCACTGCCATCTAAGTTGTACGCGTATTTCTTTGTTATAGGGTTGGCGCGCTAGTTGTCATAAGCTTGTGGTTGAGTTGCATTGACGACTTTAGGTATGTTAAGGCTATCCCTTCTTTCTTTTTGTCATGATCGATATGATACAAATGAAATGAGCAAACGTACAACTTTTATAAATGACTCTATTCATAGAAGTACTAGGGGTGCCTATGTTCTTGATTCCCCATGTTTCTTATTATTATATCATCTGTTCATGAGTCTCAGAAAATACGTAGTTGATATTAATCGAAGGCATATTGATCTTATGACATTCCAAGAGATCTTATTGACTTACTTCATTATGCATTGCATTCATTTATATAAGTACATTGACCCATGACCAGATGGCATTATATATGCGTATATTATATGTATATGGGGTATTGGGAAAGGTTATAGCGTTATATACGCATCACCACCTGATCAGCCGGTATACATTGATGATTTCCCCCACAGTGGCTGAGATGATATGATGGGATGCCCTTAGAGGCTTGATGACGTTATGTACGTATATACCTATGCATGGTATGCCATATATACATACATGCATGACATTATAATTTTTTCATGATTCATAGAGCTATTCAGAATTACAAGTTGAGTTTTTTAGTCCATGTTTCTTTCATGTCTTTTATATACTACTTTCATGCCTTACATACTCGGTACTTTATTTGTACTGATGTCCCTTTTGCCTGGGCACGTTGTGTTTCATACCCGCTGGTCCCGATAGACAGGTTGAGAGTTCTCCTATAGGCTATCAGCTCAGCAGAAGGTGTTTGTGCACTCCACTTGCTCTGGAGTTGCCTATTTGGTCAGTATGATTTGAATATGTATTGATTGGTATAGCTGGGCCCTTTTTTGACCTTTATGATATTTATGTACTCTTAGAGGCTTGTAGACAAATATAATGTATATGGATACTTGTATGGCCTTATCGGTCTACGCTTTGAGTATACAAATGATCATGTCGGCCTTATAGGCCCGTATGTCAAATGTATAAGTTTCTATATCATGTTGGGTCGTCCTATGTCTAGTATTCCCTTATGATTTATTCCCGTTATCTCATGACGGCCCTTCTGGCCCACTTACCCATGACGGTATGATAAGAAAGATATGTTACATATATACTCAGTTGTGTAATACATCGGGTGCCCGTCGTAGCCTTGCGTTTTGGGTCGTGACAAATAATTAAGTTAAAATAGTTCAAATTTCAAAAGGGATGAGAATGGGTGGAAAAAGTAAGGAAATTTCTCGATATGCCATTATGATTAAGAGAACATTTTGCTCTGTTACTAAACAGGTGTTACAATTTAGCTCCAGGTAGTTACTTCATAAATCTATGCTCCGAAGAAAAAAAGATTTTGCTTTAATACTTAACCAAAGAAAACGACAAACCTAGAATCTAAACAGCACGTATACAGTAAACTAAATATTACTCTCAATTCCAAAGGGCTAATTTTTGAAAGTGGGACTTTCGGGATTGGGCTTCGGCATTTATAATAAGTGAATAAGTGATTGGGCCTATGTTTAACAGGTTAACTTAAGAGTAGCCCAGAGGCTATAGGACCCATACTTAGAAATTTTGGTTTTTCGGTTAACTGAAAAACCAAGACACCAAAATCGTACACCGAACCGAATACCGAACTTTTTAAAAACATAAACCGCAAATCGAAAAAACTGAACAGAAAAAATCAAAGTTGTCAGTTCGGTCAGTTTTTCCGGTTCGGTCGATTTTATACCCACTCCTAGAACCGACACCACCTCAATATTCATATAGGTGGAAATAGACTTTATGTCCATATTACTGCAGACGTTTGCTAATTCCATTAAGAACTAATTCACCCTCTTTCTTGTAACAGTATGCACTTGGAAATTTGTCATTATGCCTATGTTATTACAAATAATTAACACCTCCTAAACTCCCCACATAACAGTAAGCAATAAATAGGAATCTAGGTTCTAAATGAGAAGATTTGTGTTTAATCAACACAAGCAACTTGTTATTACCCATTGAACTTATATTATTAGAGTGTATACTAACTCAAAGTTGGGTTCCCATTACTTGAGTTTAGTTTAAGAATTTTAGCCACAATCCTTCACTAATTTGTTGTACTCCATCTCTATTTAATGCCTTTGTAAGTGGCTCTGTCAAATTCTTGTTTGATCTATTATAGCTATAGTTCTATTTGTAACTAATTCTCTTATATAAGCATGCCTCAAGCTTATATGTCTTGATTTTCCATTATATATTTTATTGTGAGCTACACACATAGTTGTCTCACCATCACAAAATATTAAAATGGCTGGCATAGGTTGTGGCCATAACTTTATATCCAGTAACATATTTCTTAGCCATTCCGCTTCTTTTACAACAGCTACAAATGCGATAAATTTGGATTCCATTATAGAATGAGAAATGCAAGTTTGTTTCTTGGATGCCCAACTAATGGCGCCACCCCCAAAAATGAATATCCAACCTGAAGTAGCCTTACAGTCATGTATATTTGTAACCCAACTCACATCAGAATATCCTTCTAATACGGTAGGAAAACCGTTATAACAAATGTCCAATTGTTTTATTTTCTTCAAATATCCAAGTACTCTAATTATAGCTTTTCAGTGAGTATTACTTGGATTGCTTGTAAACCTTGAAAGTTTACAAACGAGAAATGTTATATCTGGCCTAATGCAGTGCATCGCATACTTTAAACTGCCAATTGCACTTGCATACTTTAATTGAGCCACTGTTCTTCTAGTATTTTCAGTAAGCTTGATACTTGAATCATATCGAGTTTTAGACTCCTCTATGCCCATATGATTGATACTTGAATCATATGGAGTTGATGCAACAATATTGCATCGCGGTCGCCGCAACATTAGGTGGGGAAGAGTATCATGACCCGCCATATCATCATGCCACATCGATTCCATTTGGCAAATATTTTTTTCATGTGGAAATCTTAAATAAGAAGGAGGCTAGCACGTGTGGGAAGGTTCTAGAAAAATATAGAGATTTCCCTTGGAAGATTCTAAAACCCTATAGATTTGCTGAAAAAGCTCTTGGAAGATGCTGTCTATATAGAGAATTCTAGAGAGAGGACTTACCTATAAATATTAAGAACTTGTGTAACAATTACTATTTACTTGTGAGCACCTAGGAGACTAGCAATTAAAGGGGACTATTCATTATATAACTCATCAATCAAAACAATCAAATGCTCTACAATATAAAAAGCTTCCTTTGGCAAAATTATTGATAGTAGGCTATAATTGCGTGTTTTAGTTGCTTATCGTACTCTAATTTACTGCACTTTAATTGAGCCGAGCTTTCAATCGCTAGTGTTTTGCACTAATTATATGTTTTATGCCTTGTAGGAGTGATTCCGAGTTATGTAGATATTGTAAAACTAATTCGAGTTATTTGAAGTTATGAAGTCTGAGTAAAAGCCCAAAGGAATAAGCCAGGATCGTGTTCGGGGGTCGAGGATCACTGCTGGACGTCAAAATTCAAGGAAGAATCAACTACTGAAAAAATACACTAGCGCGACGCACTGTGCGACGCATCAGTGTAAATTTATGTCAGAGATTTGCAAAGTTCAGAGGCCACCCAGGTGCGTGAGCGTGCACTGGGCACGCAAGTTAGGCAGAATACTATCCAAAGTGCACAGCCATATGCGCGAGCACACTCCCAGGTGCGCGGCCGCGCACGTCCAACGCCGAAAATTGTCCTATTTCGTGTAGGAAAAGGTGTGTTCGTTTGGGCCCAAGCCTAATTTGTATATATACATGGAAGAATGGTATTTTCTGGAGTTTTGATACATA
This sequence comes from Nicotiana tomentosiformis, assembly GCF_000390325.3. NCBI lineage: Eukaryota > Viridiplantae > Streptophyta > Magnoliopsida > Solanales > Solanaceae > Nicotiana > Nicotiana tomentosiformis. The sequence goes on along the minus strand of NC_090812.1, from coordinate 146,417,951 downwards.
TAAAACCTAAGGACGCTAAGAAGAAGTGGGAGAAGCAAGAGCACAAAGATTTTATCATTCTAACCTCACTCAAGATAAGAGTTCGGATCGTTTATGCTTTCCTTTAACTTAAACTTATTTGTCATAAATTACTCCATATCTATGGAGTAGTTCTCTTTAGGATTTTATGGATTTAGTGTATTGATATTTTTTTGTGGATTATAACTCTAGTTTTTATGTATTGAATCATTTTGGATGATTTAATTGTTGCATCTATATTCGCATATTCATGTAATCGAGGGAGGCATAACTTGTGATATCGGTGCATTATCTTGTTAGTTGAGTTCATTAATTCTTCTTAGTAATCGAAAGAGGCTAATTGAATTATTGTTTAACCCTAGTTAGGAGGATAATCGAGAGAGGTTCTCCTAAAGACCAATCCAATACGAATTCTTGCATATCTTCACTGAACTTAAATTGGTTCATATTGTGAGGTTGAGACTTAATCGAGAGAGGAGTTTCTACTAAATGTTTAAACTAATATTTGAGTGAATTCGAGAGACTCACTTGAACATTAGAAGTGAATTAACTAGAATTAAATCTCAGACATTTATCTTGCACCTATCCAATCAATCCCTATTTTCCCTCATTGATATCTTCCTTGCTTACTTTTGTTCGTTTGTCATTAGTCAATAATCGTAGATTCTTAGTTAATTGTAGTATTTTTAATCACATAATTCTCCACTGTTGATCATCTTGGACAACAACCAAGCTATAAACTACGAAAATACTGATTAACACTAATCCCTATGGATACAATATTATATTATACTATATTCGACTAGCAGCATATTTAAGTGTGTATTTTGCGTTCGTCAAATTTTGGGCGCCGTTGCCGGGGATTGAAATAAATAGTGTTTGAAATAGTTTTTAGTGCTAATTCAGGAATTTTTATTTTTTTCTTTTTACGGTTGGTGTTCCTTGACTGTGCGTAGGCCACAGGTTAGATTGGTGCATGACTCGGTCCTCTGGGAAGGAAGCGCAACCATACGAACCAGAAATTGAGAAACAACTGCGACAGCTGAGGAAGGAAGGAGATCTCCCTGAGAATATAGAGAAGGTTGGGCAATCCTCAACCAAAGCAATTATGGCGGGAGATGATGATAATGTTGATTTAGCTGCAAGAGAGGCAGCCCAACAAAGAGAAAAAGCTGCAAGGGATGCTGAGGAAACAGCTCTTCGAAATGCACAACTTGTATTTGAGGAGGAGAGGGCTCGGAGAATTGCTCAGAATCAACCCGTGGGTGCAGACCAATTCGAAAACATAGCTACTGGTGCTGGGAGACCACTTGGCGATTATGCTAGACCGGTCTACAACCAAGGCTTATCAAGAGCGAGACCACCTCCAGTTGAAGCTAACAATTTTGAGCTGAAGCAAGGGTTGCTCAAAACTTTTCAAAATAGTTGTGCCTTCAGAGTAAAGATGAACGAAGATCCAAACAACCATCTGATGGATTTCGAGGAGATTATGAACACATTTCAATACAATGGTGTGTCAAAAGATGCAATTTACTTAAGGGCATTCCCATTCACTCTCAAAGACGATGCAAAGCACTGGCTTCGAAGCTTACCTAATGGATCGATTAGAACATGGGATGAGATGACCAGAAAATTTCTTGATAAATATTTCTCATCAGCTAAGACGGGAAAGTATAGGAGAGAAATCCATAACTTTTGCCAGAACGAGACTAAAATCATGTTTGAAGCTTGGGAGAGGTTTAAGGAGATATTGTGAAAGTGTCAACATAGCGAAATTGAGCTCTGGATGCAACTCCAGGACTTTTGGGATAGATTGACACCAGCCTCACAAAGAACATTGAGTAATGCGGTTGGAGGCCCGTTGATGAAGAAGACTCTAGAGGAGATAGTCACAATTCTAGATGAGATATCTGAAGATGCAAATCAGTGGCCCTCTGAAATTGCTGAAAGAAGAAGATCAGTTTGTGTTCACCAAGTGGATTCTAACACATCAGTGCAGGTATAACTTGATGCCATGGCCAAGGAAATAAGGAAGCTGACCTTAGCTTCAATACATAGTGAGCCCCACGTAACATGTGACATATATGGAAGAGGACACCTTACTCATGAGTATCAAGCCTCAATTGAGGAAGTTAATGATGTGGGGAATTATAACTTCAATGCAATGGGTCAGAAGCACCCTGGTTTCTAATAGAGTTCACTTGGGGGTACTGCAAATGCATGGCAATAAAATAATCCCAAATTTTAAGGAGCTTATATTTTTGTGAATCAGCCTAGGCCGCAGTTTCAGCCTCAACAGTCAAGTTAATCTGGGTTAGAAGATCTAATGAAGTCCTTCATTATCAAGATAGATGAGAGATTAGATGCTCATGGTTCAGCTATCAAATAACTTGGCACTGGTTTGCGAAACTTGGAGAAGCAAGTGGGACAAATTATAACTGTATTATCGGAGAGAATCCCAGGTACTCTGCCAGCTGATACTGAAAGAAACCCCAAGGAAACAGTGAATGTTGTGACCCTGAGAAGCGGTCAAGTGTTGAAAGATCCCACTCCAGTCCAAAAAGAGGTGGTCTAAAAAAGAAAGTGGGGAGCAGCTGAAAGATGAAGTTGATAAGAAGAAGAAAGACAATAAGGGAGCTGAGAAAAAGAAGAAGGAGGAAACTTCAAAAAGGGAGGAACATGAAGAGAGCAAGCACATGCCTGCTCTATCTTTTCCCCAAAAGCTGTATAGAGAAAAGCTAGACAAGCAGTTTGAGAGATTTCTAGATATACTGAGACAGGTTAATGTAAATTTGCCATTCACAGAAGTTCTCTCACAAATGTCAGCTTATGCCAAATTCTTGAAGGAGATCCTTACAAAGAAGAGGAAGATAGAAGAGACCTCAGTGGTCAAGATCACAGAGCATGGCAGCGTAATCTTACAAATAAACTCCCACAAAAATGTGGAGATCCAGGGAGTTTTACTATACCTTGCTCGTTAGACACTCTTAATTTTGATAAGTCTTTATGTGATTCTGGTGCCTTAATTAATTTAATGCCTTTTTCTATTTACATGAAGCTGGAGAATGAGATTGGAGAGATAAGGTCTGCACCAATATCTTTGCAGCTGGCAGACCAAACAACTACCATACTCGAGGGAATAGTGGAAGATATCTTAGTTCGGATAGATAAGTTTGTATTTCCTGTAGACTTTATAGTAGTGAAGATGGAGGAGAATAAGGAGGTCCCCCTCATTCTAGGAAGACCATTCTTAGCGATGGGTAGAACAATATTGGACATACATGATTGAAAACTCATGCTTAGAGTGGGTAAGGATATGGTGACTTTCGAGACGAATGTAGAGACGGGGGTGAAAAAGGAGAAGTTAGCTGCAAGTGTTGAATGGAAGGTGAAGAGTTCGAAAGAGAAGGTCCCGGTGATAGAAAAAGACAAGTGTGGGGTGTACCCCAAGAAGGTGGAGAAGAAGTTGTCTGCATGGATTTGTGCACTAGTTCGGGCGAGAAGAATGAAGCCCGACTTTGATTCAAACCCCGACTAGAAATTCAGGGAAGTTTTCTCTACCTTATGCTTTTTAATTGTGTGTTATGGGGACATGCCACAACTTAAAGTGTGGGGCAGGGGATATTTGTATGTTTTATGTATATTAGTTTTAGTTTGTTTTTTCTTTTTAATATTTAGAAGAAAAAAATTAGATTTTATTTTTAAAATTTTTTTGATTTTTCCCGACAATGGATATCATTCGGCGGGTTTCTTGAGGGATTAAAGTCGAAAGAAAAAGAATTCTCTTGTTAGGTAGTGTATTAATTTCCCCTTGGTTTTTTTTTGTATCGCGGTTCTTTTCCAAGGGTTTTGATTTAATCGGGTGTAGTTAGTTTTTATTTTTGGTTAGGAGTGGGAAACATTGTGCTATGATTTGAATTGGAAGCAATATCTCTTAACTTTGTTATGCCTTGAGAATAGTGAGTGCTTTAGTTGTGACACTTAGGCTTAGTTTTTGACTCTTGTATGAGTACCTTAAATTGTATGATCTTAACTTTGCTTAACTACTTTGACTGGAGTGTCTTGGTAATCCAATCTTGAGTGAGTTATGTGCCATGTGTGTGTGAGGTTTTGTATTATTGTGTGCATTTCATTTGATGTTTAGAACTTGTCCCGTATGTTTGCAAAACGAAATAGTAGTTTTATTCAGTATTGGAAGTGATATAGGCGTTTCTTTGTTGCGCCAGTTACATGCTTCTACCCGTCTAATTGTTATATCTTAGTTAGCCCCTTTGATCCTATAATCTTATTTCTTTGGCAACCACAGTACAGCCTTACCCATTTATTTGAATTGACCATCTATTTGAACCTTGTACCTCTCATGAGCACTTGAAATTATTATGAACTGTGTAAAAGTTGAAGTGTGGGGTGATTGGTTTGGCTTTTGAGTGGAACTATTGAAATAAGAAGAAAGGTACACGGTTTTAAAAAGTAAGAGCCACTTGAATTGAAAAGGAAAGAAAAAAAATATAATTGTATAGTTGTAAAAAAATTTCCTTGATAGTGGTAACTCTTGATGTAATTATGCTTAAAGAAGTAGGGAGTTAATATATATTGATGTAAATGTGGAGTTATGGTTTGACATAAATATGGGGTTTTAAATGTTAAATTGTATGTATCAAAGTGCTTAGGGAGGTGTAGTCACTTTTATATCCAAATTGTATCCTACATGTCCCGCAGCCTACATTACAACCAATGAAAGTCCTACTGGATCCTTGACTGAATGAGCTCGAATTAGTAGAATAGTATACTACGGGCAAGCCTATTGTCCATCTTTTGTGGCATATGAATGTTATTTCTGAGAGTGAGCGAATTCTTTCTATCTTGAGTTCCTAATTGTTCTTAACTTTTATTATGTGTGGAACTACTCTCTATTGTTGTGTGAGGGAACTTGATTCATGAAGGAAAGGTAATGTCGTTGACCTCTAGGTTAGAGTAAGTGAGTGAGTTGTAAATAATGCGTGGTACTTGCGATTCAAATGTTGAGGCTAGGATGCTACACTATTGTGCTTAATTTATTTTAAATATTCTTGGTATGATGAGTTATGATAGTTGTGTAATGAGGTCGTGTCTATATAACGTGTAGTTTGATTGCTCGAGGACGAGCAATGGTTTAAGTGTGGGGTGTTGATAGTAGTCTATAATTGCGTGTTTTAATTGCTTATCGCACTCTAATTTACTGCACTTTAATTGAGTTGAGCTTTCAATCGCTAGTATTTTGCACTAATTGTGTATTTTATGCCTTATAGGAGTGATTTCGAGTTATGTAGATATTGTGGAACTAATTCAAGTTATTTGGAGCTTTGACGTCTGAGTAAAAGCCCAAAGAAATAAGCCGGAATTGTGTTCGGGGGTCGAGGATCACCGATGGACGTCAAAATTCAAGGAAGAATCAATTGCTGAAAAAAATACACTAGTGTGACGCATCAGTGTAAATTTATGTCAGAGATTTGCAAAGTTCAGAGGCCACCCAGGTGTGTGAGCGCGCACTGGGCGTGCAAGTTAGGCAGAATACTGTCCAAAGTGCGCGGCCATATGCGCGAGCACACTCCCAGGTGCGCGGCCGTGCACGTCCAACGCCGGAAATTATCCTATTTCGCATAGGAAAAGTTGTGTTCGTTATGGCCCGACCCTAATTGGTATATATACATGGAAAATGGTATTTTCTGGACTTTTGACACATCTAAGACCTAAGGAGTCTAAGGAGAAGTGGGAGAAGCAAGAGCACATGGATTTTATCATTCAATCCTCACTCAAGACAAGAGTTTGGATTGTTTATGCTTTCCTTTAACTTAAACTTATTTGTCATGAATTACTCCATATCTATGGAGTAGTTCTCTTTAAGGTTTGATGGATTTGGTATATAGATATTTGTTTGTGGATTATAACTCTAGTTTTTATGTATTGAATCATTTTGGACGATTTAATTGTTGCATCTATGTTCGCATGTTCATGTAATCGAGAGAGGCATAACTTGTGATATCGTTGCATTTTCTTGTTGGTTGAGTTCATTAATTCTTCTTAGTAATCGAAAGAGGGTAATTGAATTATTGTTCAACCCTAATTAGGAAGATAATCGAGAGAGGTTCTCCTACAGACCACTTCACTACGAATTCTTGTATATCTTTACTGAACTTAAATTGGTTCATATTGTGAGGTTGAGACTTAATCGAGAGAGGAGTTTCTACTAAATGTTTGAACTTAATAATTGAGTGAATTCGAGAGACTCACTTGAACGTTAGAAGTGAATTAACTAGAGTTAAATTCCAGACATTTATCTTGCACATATCCAATCAATCCCTATTTTCCCCCATTGATATCTTCCTTGCTTACTTTTGTTCGTTTGTCATTAGTCAATAACCGTAAATTCTTAATTAATTGTAGTTTTTTTAATCACATAATTCTCCACTGTTGATCATCTTGGATAGCAACCAAGCTATAAACTACGAAAATACTGATTAACTCTAATCCCTGTGGATACAATATTATATTATACTATATTCGACTAGCGAGCATATTTAAGTGTGTGTTTTGCGCTCGTTAATTATCTTGTCTTTCTTATTTAGCTTCCCTTAGTGATCTTGAGTATAGTATCTTAGCCCTTTCCATAGCAAGAGCATGAGCGAGTTGTGCAAGAACATGAGTAAGTTGTCAAGATCCGCATGTGCGCTTGGTTTAAGATCTAAGGACGTGATATTAAGCTTGGTTAATGTTGGGAAAGGGACTAGTCATCATCACTTGAGTTTTTGCATGAACATATGACTCATTTAAACTCATCAGGAATTTCCACAACTTCTGTTGCTGAAAGTGCTCAAAATACTGCTTAGACTCGGAGCATGCACAAGTAGGAGGAGGGACCAACGTTTCAAGCTTATCCAAAACTATCTAAGTTTAGAGAAATACACTGACAAAAGAAATACCATGTGTTAAGATAGCAATCTCCTGATGCAAATAGAAAGCCTTAGAAGCATTTACTTTGTCAAATTTCTTCCTAAGATCCTACCAAACTTTGTGAGCATCAGAAGAATAACTACTGAGTAAATCCTTAGAGACATAATTCATAATCTAAGCCTACACAATAACTTTCCACCTATCACGTAGTTTATGTAGTCTAGCATCACATATATCCTTTTTGATAGGTGCCTAAGACGAACCTTGGCTTATATTAACCAAGTAAAATAGTCCTCATAGACTTACTCTAGTGTGAGTAAATTTAAGAACCTTAAGTTGTAGAAATAAGAACCGAACCTTGAGTATCAAAAGATGTACGCATAGAGGATGGTTGTGATGAATTTGATCAATCGACTGATTATTAGAAGTATCCAAAAGTTTTTCGTTGTTAGGTATTGTAACAGTCAAATTCCAGACTATTGCTTTAAATTAATCACAAAATGTGAAGCAATTCATTTTGATTCAACCAGATATGTAAAGTCACAAAACCCTAGCCCGAGAGAAATTTTTCTGAGTTAAAATGTAGCTCGATCTAAAGTGCGCCACAAGTTTCCAACGTTGTTGAGCTGACGAATCTAACTTGGAAGCTCTGATACCATGTTAAGAAGCTCAGCAATGGAGGAAGTGATAAGGATCGAGAAAGAGAGGTCAGCGGGAGAAATAGAATAGCTTCATTCACAAGCTGAGAGAAAAAGTAAATCCGATTCAGTTACACAATTGAGACTAACTAATCTATTTATAGTAGATAACTAATGTTCCCTCCGTTTCAATTTATGTGAACATATTTGATTGGGAACGAAATTTAAGAAAAGAGAGAAGACTTTGAACTTGTAGTGTAAAAATGAGGCACAAATATTTTGTATGGCTATAAATCATTGCATAAAGGTAAATTGTTATCAAATAAGAAAAGTAATCATTCTTTTTGGTACGAACTAAAAAAAAATAGGTTCACATAAATTGAAAGAGGGTAGTAATTACTTATAATTAATTGAGTTACTCTAATTAACTAAATATATTTAACTTAAACTGCTGGGACCCACTACGTCAACCGTGTCAACTAAGTCTATCTAGTTTCTCCCATTATCTTTTGCAATTTCATTTTCTTCTTTAACCTGAAACGTTTGGAGATGTCATATTTTAACCTTACTGGCAAATAATGAATCGAATTCTCTGATAGCAGTCCAATTGAAGAAGTTGAACTTGTACCGCCTCGCCTTTTTGTTTTTGAAAAACAATAATCCAAAGTGGGATATAAGGGGTTTTGGGGAAGAAAAAGAAAAACATTATCATTAGCCTACTGAACTACAAGTCAGATCAAGAAGTCAATTTAGCTGTAAAGGTAATAGCTAGGGGCAAAGCATTTAGGTACCAATTATTGAGATATTGGTAGATCTAGATAACATGTGCCCCCCTCCATGCTATTTCGTACCTGCCTCTTGCTCATGTGCATTCTCCTTTTTCTTTTCTTTTACTGAACTTTTCCTTTTTCTTATGATTTTATATACTAAAATGTGTGTATTCACCATTCGACATCTAAGCACATGGAATCATTTTATTCCCTCTTTTTGTTCTCCCAAACTGATCTAGAAAATAACAAGGAGTACAAGATAGAGAGGACTTCTTCCTTTTGCAACAAGTTGAATCAACCCCCCCCCCTCTCCCCCCTTCCCCCCACCCCACACACACAACCGAACCCTATAATCGCTTCAAGTTATATATTATTAAAATTTTAATTATCAAGAGATTTACCTATAATTACTTAATAAATAACATGATTGTGTAAATAAATTTTTTACCCCATGCATAAACATTAGACTCTAATTGTATTATGTAAATATATTAACTTCTTCTCTAGACCCCTTTTAATAGCCCGATTTAATATATTCAGTTCAAACTCTTACGTTTGATTAACAGACATTAACATTTGTCTTTTACAACTTTCATTTTTTTCATACATGCCTCTCCTACAAAACTAAAGAAACTTACAAAACATGAGGATGGAATTGGTGTGAGTTGAGCAGAGCCGAATTTAGGACTAGGAGTCATTGAGTTTAGAATGAGTATATATATATATATATTATATATATATATATATATATATATATATATAAAATTATTTTTTAAAAATTTTACTTTTATAAATATGTATACATAATTCGAGCCCAAAACATAGGGTTCAATTGAACTCGCCTTTGAAGTGGATAGGAATTTCGCCATCAGATTACACAGCTGCAAACTCATAAAGAAAATCAGAAGAAACGAAGGGGCAACGAATTAATTCCTGCATCCATCAGTATTGATCTACGAAATTTTCAAGAAATATACATTGCTACGTACATACACTTGTACAGCCTTTCCTACTAGCTTCTTACAGACAAAGAACTAATGAGAAATTTGCACTCATACAAGGCAATAACCTTGTAGCGAGAGAAAACAAATGTAACTTCTTATTGTATACTAAGATCAATATTGTCTCTTATCCAAGGAAAGGCTAAAAAGAATGTCAGGAAGAGAATATTTAACATTAACGTCTCTTTCCTTTTCGTACCCTAAATTTTTCAAAGAAAGAAAAAGAAAAGAAATTAAAAAGAGGAAAGAACATTAATTTCTTACAAATAGAAAAAATAGCACCACCACCACAACAATAAATTTTACATACGGGGTTTGGGGACGATAGTGTATACGCAAACCTTACCCCTATTTTAGGAAGGTAGAGAGATTATTTCCTACATATCCTTGGCTCAAGAAAGATGAAAAGAAACAGTAGAAACGAGCAATATCAACATCGCAGCCTGCGCCAAACAAAGTAATTTCCTTTGTCCTGCCATCTCCTTTTATAGCGCATTGATCGCAAATGCAAAGAGCAAACTTCGGAGAGATTTTGTTTTACCAGTAATCACTGATCAAAGAGGGCGAATAATCACTGATCAAAGAGGGCGAATAATCACTGATCAAAGAGCGAGTAGCTGACGCCAAATTCGAAGAGATTTGGTGGGAAGAATAGCCATTCGACCCAAAGGAAGTATAATCGAATTAGAATTCCTATAATGTGTTGGTATTAACCTTCACTTTGAGAGGATCATGGATGTAAACTATTTTGTATAGGATTCCAAGAACTTGGAGGCTTCTTCCTTAAGCTATTTCTCACTGCTTTCTCAGGTTCTACCATTGATTCATTCACCTTACCTAGATTAACAGAAAATGATGTGAAAGAAACAGCCAATCTTCTTGATTGAACAATTCTTGATCCTCTAGGAATTATGTTTACAATAGGGAAAGTCCTACTAGAAACCATAAATAAATTGGAGAAAAACAAGAACAAGAGAAGAAAGATTCTTCTATAAGTGTTTTCCATTGTTAGTACTTTCACTTTGATAGATGGATTAATGAAGAGAAATGAGAGATATAGCAAATGGAAAAAGTATTGGAGTTTAATTTGCTTGCTAGAAAAACTTGGGCTTTTAAGATGGGAAATGGAGGATTCATCTTGATAGTTTTAGCTAGACTTGTGCTTAAATCTGACAATACATGTGTTACTGTTTAAAATAAATAATGAAAGTAATATCTAAAGGGGAAATCCATAATTTTAAGTCAAAAGTTGGTTCCACACGCTTGATAACAATATTCCTGGACAAAAGCCAACTTACACTAAAAGTGATTACCCTTTTGTTGGTATTCTATCGAAACTATCTATCTTATATACACAGTCAGTATAAAAATTCTTACACTATCCGTATAGTTTTACCTAGTATAACACGTTATTTATGATGTATGTTTGTAGGTCATTCCATGTCCAGCTACAATAAAGAACTATATGTACTAGTAATTGTTTCTTAAGTAACTTAATAGTAGAAAATTTCTTGTATCGTCAATGTATATATATCAGTTAAAATCTATTCAAGAAATTAATTGGGGGAAAAAAGGAAATTTCTTTCTCCTTTTCATAATTTGTTGTTTGACATATAGTGGGTGGGATGGGAAACATGTGAGCTGATTTGACTACTGATGTCTATTAGATCTCTTTAATTCGAAGAAATCTTCTAAGTTTAAAGATTAATACGACATGTCTCATGTGACTTTTCAGAAGACACCGCATTACTCACCTTCTCTATGTCCTTTATTATATATTCATTATTATATCATTGATCAAAACTTTTAAGTATTATTATTACTACTAAGAAACAGACACAGCTAAGGCTAGCTGGGGAGAAATACTATCATGCTCTGAAACAGTAGTGACACAAACCTGAATCAAATAATTACCTTTCTTCCGAATAGTGATTAGCAGAGATACAGCTAGAATTTTAATTTTACGGGTTCTGAATTTAAGAACAACGACGATTTAAGTGTTAATAATTGAGTTCTCAATTTAGTATATATACATATTTAATGAATTTTTTCATATAAATATATTGTTTGAGTACAAGCTATTAGGTTTGGCTGAAATCGTATCTGGACTTTTATCTTCGCCCCTACTGACGAACAGAGGTGTATCCCGGATTTAATGCTTATGGGTTTCTGCAAAGACCTTGAGTAAATTTTCAATATTAATTGGGTTCACATTCAATAACATTTATAAATATTTAGTAAACTTTTCGAATACATTTACAATGTTAGGACAAAAGGGTTCACGTGAACCCGTAGGTCAGGAGGTGGATCTGCCCCTGCTGACGAAGATGTGGGTTGAACAGAGAGAGTCAAAAGGAATTTTTTTTACTTTATTTTCCACTTTGTGTCTCAAACTCTTATAGAATCCCCGATTTACTTGGATTCGCGCCATGTAAGGCCATTAAAGAGGGAAGCATTTCCTACCTAAACAATAGGAGTTGACAACGACGACAAAGTAGTCTTAACCGATAAAATCACTAATCTATTCCTAAAATGAATACAGGAATTATTTTATTAATTGGGACTTGAAGGTCATAGAACACAGGTTTTGATCTTGATGGATTCGTGGTTATCATAAGCTATGCATGGATCAGCAGGATGAGAAGCAGCAGCAGAAAAAATAATTCAAAAGAACAGTATAATTGTCTGCAGAGACAGCTAAACATGCAACATTATTTTGCATGTGAAATTCGTAATTGTATTTCTAGATTAATAGTATTACGATTTAACACATATACACTAATAGTGTAAATTATTTTTTACACTAAATGCGTATTTTACTTTGTTTAGCAGATATTTTTCAGATTACTAATTGCACTTATCATAATGAGAGACCGTAAGTTTTTCTTATTAAAAAAACCTTCTTATATATTTTTTAGTTGACATCTTTTAATGCTAGTACAACAATAAAAATATACCTGGTGTATTTCCGCACTGTGGGATCTGGGGTGGGTAGCGTATAGACAGACTTTACCCCTACCTTATAGAGGTAAATAGGCCGTTTTTGGAAGACCCTCGGCTCAAGACAAGCATATTTACAACAGGTTAGAAAAACAAACAGAAGTGAAAGAGCTTGAGACTATTGAAAACAAGTACAGTAACAATAGCAAAAATAAAGCAATAAGACAATCAAGTAAGGGTAACAACATGTAATAATAGATGTCAACGAATACAATACGACAGAAATAAAATGATGTTGCAAATAGTGTCCCAAACTCAGCTACCTGCTAACCTTCTACTCGTATCCTCGACCTTCAAATCCTTCTATCTAGGATCATGTCCTCGGTAAGGTGAAGATACGTCGTGTCGTGCCTAATCACTTCTCCCAAATACTTCTTCAGTATTTCCCTACCTTTCCTTAAACCCACAATTGCCAGCCTCTCACACCTCCTCACTAGGGTACTTATGCATCTCCTTTTCACAGGCCCAAACAACCTTAGCCTCGCTTCTCTCATCTTGTCAATCATGAGAGCCACCCCTACCATATTTCGGATAATTTAGTTCCTAATTTTATCTCTCCTGGTATTCCCACACATCCATCTCAACATCGTCATCTCTATAACTTGCATCTTCTAAGCGTGAGAGTTCTTAACTTGTCAATAATCCACCCAGTATAACATGGCAGGTCGAACAATCACTCTATAAAACTAACATGTAAGTCTTGGTGGCACATTCTTATCACACAAAATACAGAATGCGAGCCTCCATTTCATCCATGCCACTTCAATGCAGTGTGAGACATCAATATCAATCTCCCTATTTTCTTGCATTATGGACTCAAGATATTTAAAATTACCTCTCTTGAGAAATGACATGCATATCAATCATCACTTCCTTAGCTGCCTCCTGAGTTGCGTCATTGAACTTACACTCCATGTATTTCATCTTAGTCCTGCTCAACCTTTTAGAATCTAGAGTTTGTCTACACACCTTAACCTAGCGTTAACCCCATTGCGTGTCTCGTCAATCAATATTATAACATCAGCAAATAACATACATTATGGCACCTCTCCTTGGATATGCCATGTCCATACATCTATCATCAAAGCAAACAAAAACGAGTTAAGGGCTGATCCCTAATGCAACCCCGTCAAGACTAGAGGTGCTCCGACTCTCCACCTACTGTTCTAAATCCGGTCTTGGATCCATCGTACATGTCCTTAGTTTTTATAATTTATGCCTAATGTATACCTCTAGCCTCCAAGCATCTCCATAAAATCGTTCTAGGGATTTGTCATATGTTTTTTCTAGGTCAATAAATATCATGTAAAAGTCCCTCTTCCTCTCCCTGTATTGCTCCACCAATCTCCTGACGAGATGTTTAGCTTCTGTAGTAGATCTTTTCAGCATAAGTCCGAATTAATTCTTAATTATAAATACACCCTTCTTCACCCTAATCTCCACCACCATCTCCCAAACTTTCACGTGTGGCTAATCAGCTTGATACCTCTGTAGTTATTGCAATTTTGAATATCACCCTCGTTCTTATACAATGGAAATATTGTACTCCATCTCCACTCTTCAAGCATCTTAGCTATCCTAAAAATGATATTAAACAACCTAGTAAGTCACTCTATACCTGTCTTGCCTATGTTCTTCCAAAATTTCACCGTGATATCGTATGGCCCAGTCGCTCTTCCCCTGCTCACCTTACGGATAGCCCCATCAACCTCATCAACCCTTATATTCCTACAATATCCAAAATCTCTACGACTATCAGAATTTTCTAAATCACCCAACACAATTATATACGGGTGAAACCGGGGCTAACACATACCCCAATTTCCCGGTGGGTCAAATAAAGTAAGGATATGACTACATGGGATCAGAATCGGAGTTGGGAACTTCTTGTATCGAGGCCTGAATAGAGTGCTTGCCACCGGGCCTGATAAGACAATATTCCCCAAACCTAGAACGAGCTCCGAGACCTCAGAAAGCTTGGCAACAGTTGCGCACGACTAACGAAGGGTCGTGATATCCGCACCCCATTGTATATCACGGCGCGGATCTCGCCCGATGTTGGTAGCATATCAGTAATTGACAAGAAAGGAGGATTTTTACCTTTTTTAGAATTGTACTAGGGATGAAACTCTCCTACTATATAAAAAAAAATATTTTATTCAATAGACACATTGTAACATGCAAACCAAGGCAATTCAAGTTTATTTTTCTACTCTCCAGTTATTGCAAAGTTCTTATTTTATTGTTATTTTTTATACACAATTGGCTTCGAATAGATGGTCTGATCGAGAGCAAAATTACCATTCAGCTTAAATCCGATCCCGGAATTAACGTCACAATTGGTTTGATTATTCCTTTTGTCTTTAACATTTATCTAAAGTTCTTGATTATTTGTGTTGGATCAATCCGCATATCCTTAAAACCGCATATCCATTTTAGGGGTAAACAGTTTGGCTCCCACCATGGGGATAAGGATAATAGTGGTGGTTTGATACAAATCTCCATAACACACTCTATTTTACGCTTGTTCTTTAAAGTCTCAATTTCTGATCTGCTTTAAAAAGTCAAATTCTCAGTCTACTTACTTGAACGTTGAGGCTAAGTCTGGCCATCATGGCGAAAGCAACAATCCGGTGCTTAGCAATGAGGTGCCCCCTGTTGATCCCAACGGAGCCCCAGTTTTCGATCTGATCAACGCCAATTCATAGGTTTCTATTGACGTCAACCTACCAACTGACCTCGAAAACAACATTTGCGGAGGTCCCCGACCAACAATTTGAGAAACGCCCGAGGGCGAAGGTGATGGGGTGAGCCTGCGGCTTATCTTCGAAATGTTGCAGGCTCAACAAGCGGCGATAACGCAGCTACAGAATCAAGGCCACACCCCTGGCAGGGTCGAGCCTGAACGGTCCCATGAGAACAACTAAAGAAACAAACAAACAACCGAGAGGTCGGGTGAAGCTGGGCCCAGGGTCAACCCCGAGATAATGAAAATGATTGAAGCTTTGACGAAGCGGGTGGAATCAGGTGAGAAGAAAATTGAGGCCAACGACAAGAAGGTGGAGACATATAATTCCACGGTCGATCAAATCCCGGGAGCACCCCCGATATTGAAAGGACTGGATTCTAAGAAATTTGTCCAAATGCCTTTCCCTCCAAGCGTGGCACTAAAGCCGATCCCGAAGAGGTTTCGTATTCCCGACATTCCAAAATATAACAGAACCGCAGATCCAAATGAGCATGTGACCTACACATACGCCATCAAAGGCAATGACTTGGAAGACGATGAAACCGAGTCGGTGTTACTAAAGAAGTTCGGGGAGACTCTGTCAAAAGGAGGAATGATATGGTACCACAACTTACCCCTAAATTTCATTAACTCGTTTGCTATGCTTACAGATGCTTTTGTGAATGCTCATGCTGGGGCCATCAAGGTCAAGACCAGAAAATCGGACCTTTTCAAGGTTAAACAAAGAGACAACGAGATGCTTAGGGAGTTCGGGTTAAGGTTTCAAATAAAACGGATGGACCTGCCTCCGGTTGCAGATGATTAGGCCGTTCAGTCATTCACTCAAATACTTAACCCCCGAAGCTCCTTAGCTTAGCAACAACTAAAACAAAATTTGGTAAAGTAGCCGACGGTAACTTAGGCCGATGTCCACAATAGATACCAGTCAAAATTCAGAGTCGAGGACGAGCAACTCGGAGCCTCTTCTGGGTCTGTTTACCCCATCAGAGCCTAAGACAGGTCTAATATAGTCATCGACTATGAATCAAGGTCGGTCCGAGATTGACACCAACCATACAATGCAGATCAAAAGGGAATCGGGTTCGGGTGTTACCCCACAAGGAACGACAGGAGAACGATCGATGACCCAATAGCCGAGGTCTGATGAGCAAAAATGATTTCAACAGGCCGCTCGGGGGAAGAGAAGCACCAAGATTATTATAGTATAACTTCAATGTTGATGCTGCCATCATCGTATCATCCATTGGGTGTATTAAGGAAACTAAGTGGCCTCGACCATTACAGGCCGATCCTACCCAGATATATCCTAACTTGATGTGTAGGTATCATGACACTCATGGCCACATGACTGAAGATTTTTGGCAATTGAGAAAAGAAGTTGCCCGATTGTTTAATAACGGGCACCTCCGAGAATTTCTAAGTGATCGAGCCAAAAACCAGTTCTAGAATAGGGACGCCAACAAACAGATCGAACAAGAAGAACCTCAGCACGTCATCAATATGATCATTGGAGGGGTCGATGTCCCACAAGGGTCAATGATAAAGCGCACTAAAGTATCCATTACAAGGGAAAAGCACACCCCAGACTATGTCCCGGAGGGAACCTTTTTCGTTCAGCGATAAAGATGCGGAAGCCGAGGGCATCGTACAACCTCATAATGATGCACTGTTAATATCCATACTTATGAATAATTATTGAGTTAAACGTGTGTTGATTGATCCAGGTAGCTCGGCCAACATCATCATATCGAGGGTCGTAGAGCAACAGGGTTACAGGATCAAATAGTGCCCGCAGTCCGGGTGTTGAACAAATTTTACATGGCATGCAAAACCACTAAAGGGGAGATGACCCTACCAGTGAACACAGCTGGGATGATCCAAGAGACAAAGCTTTATGTGATCAAAGGGGACATGAGATATAATGCTCTCTTCGGAAGGCTATGGGTCCACAACATGAGGGGGATACATTCGACCTTACACCAGGCGTTGAAATTCCCTACCCCGGGAGGAATCAAAATGGTCTACGGAGAACAGTCGGCTGCAAAGGAGATGTTCGCAGTCGACAAATTACTCCTGGTGCATGCCGTCTCAACATGAAGGAACACAGAGCCGACCAGAAAGGCCGAAGTTAAATAGAAACCAATAATGTCGGTCTTGGTCGGACCAGAGGAATGAGGAGTAGACGAGTAGGATGATTACGGAGTTCTGAGATATTTCATATCTCATGATATCGACGCCACCAAATCAACGGTCGAAGAATTGGAGCAAGTCACATTGATCGAACACCTACCAGATCGCAAGGTATACCTAGGCACGCGGTTAACTCCAAGCTTAGGAAAGAACTCATTAATTCTTTTAAAGCTAACATAGATTGATTCGCTTGTTCCCATCTTGACATGACAGGATTTTGCCGGAGCTAACCACTCATAAGTTGAGTAATCAATGAATCCTTCCCCGATGAGAAACTCTTAGCCATTTCAATGAAAGAGGTGCCATGTTTTGCGGATCTAGAAAATTTTCTTGTGAGTGGTATCATCCCGGATGAGTTCTCTTCAAACCAAAGGAAGAAGCTCAAACAGGATTGTCAAGACTATTATTGGGATGAACCGTACCTTTTCCAAATTTATACGGATGGAGTGATTAGAATATGTGTACCGGAGGAGGAACAATGTGAAATTCTTGGGGCTTGTCATTCTTCTCCATATGGTGGTCACCATGGTGGAGCAAGAATGGCGGCCAAAGTGTTAAGTTGCAGTTTCTATTGACCCACTCTTTACAAGGATGCAAGTGATCTCGTCAAGCGTTGTGATGAATGTCAAAGGGCCGGTGGAATCTCAAAGAAAAATGAAATGCTCCTTACCACTATTTTGGAGATTGATATTTTTGATGTGTGGGGTATTGACTTCATGGGTCCTTTTGTGAGTTTCTGTGGAAACACCTATGTCTTGGTAGTTGTTGATTATGTGTCAAAATGGATTGAGGCCGTTGCTCTACCCAACAATGAAGCAAGAAGTGTGGTGGCATTTTTGAAGAAGAATATTTTCACAAGGTTTGGTACTCCACGAGCTATCATAAATGATGGGGGGTTGGATTTTTGTAACAAAGCTTTTGACACCTTGCTTAGAAAGTATGGTGTCACTCATAAAGTTACTACTCCCTATCACCCTCAATCAAGCGGCCAAGTGGAAGTCTCTAACCGGAAGATAAAAAGTATTTTTTTCCAAAACAGTGATGCTAATCGAACGGATTGGTCAAAGAAGCTTGATGATGCACTATGGGCTTATCAGACTGCTTTCAAAACTCCTATCGGGATGTCTCTGTACCGTTGGTGTTTGGAAAAGCTTGTCAACTTCTTGGGAGGCAACCCATATTTCTTTCTCCTTTTTCTTCTTCTTTGGATAGGTCTTATTTTGTGCTAACTGGTTTTGAAGTGTGTTGCGGGAATGATTGTGCTTTACAGAGACTGTACTCAAGAAAATTGGTTATGGAAAAAATGTGGACCGCACAATTTTGAACGCCACAACAGAAAGGGATCTGCAGACGCACAATTCTTGCGCGGACCGCACAACTTGAGATGAATAAAAAATTGCACACTCTCTGAAGTTTATTTGTCAGAGAAATGGCCATTGTGCGGCCTCACAAGGAAATCTACGATTCGCACTAGAATCTGCGGTCGTTACAAGGAATTATGCGGATCGCAGATCAACAAAGGGTAAATGCACATCAGGTAAAAGAGTGCGGACTGCAGAAGGAATTCTGCGGCCGCACTCGTCTCTTGAACTTTTGGCCAACCCTGTAAGTATAAATAGTAGGCTTCACTCTACTGTTGAAACTTTACAAACTCTGAGAAATTAAAACAAAGGCAAAAATAGTGCACTCGACTGATTCACTCATCTGACACTTAATTCTACACCTTTGATCCTTCCTTAACACCACTTCATCACTGGTATGTTCAAATCATATCTATAATTTTTCAATTTTATTAATTTAGTTCCTAATTTGTTAGTTATTTTTAGACCATCTGTCAAATTCATATCCATGTGGGTTGTAGATTGTATTGGGTAAACTCTTAGTTGCTATTTGGGGAATGGGTAATTAGTTTATCATGTTTAATTGCTTCTACCATGTCCAATTTGTGCATAATAATTGAAACCCTAAAGCACTGTGCCCGATTTGATTTTGAAATGTGCGATCCACAGAATTTCATGCTTAGGGCATTTGGTTAGGCAAAAGTGCGGACCGCACTTGAAAGAGTGCATTTGTAAAAATTCAATCGCGGTCGCAGAAAAGTGTAAGCGACCACAGATAGAGGCATTCTCTGTCTTCATAGAGTTTCCAGTTTTAATGACTTCAATGTGCGTCCGCACTCAAAAATGTGCGGTTCGCACTTCAGATGTGCCACCGCACTCAAAATTGTGCGGTCCGCAGAATCAGACTTGCTGCCGCACTTGTAATTGTGCGGACCGCACTTCCCCACCCTGTAACATGTTTTGTTCTGCAAATTTTCTGCTTACCTGCACTTGAACTAGAACTGACTCTTACTGCTGTTTTGTGCATAATATGGTTAGATCACGTGGTTGTGGTGATACATCAAAGGGGAGGGGTGAACCTTCTAGAGGCAGAGGCAAAAGCACTTTACCCCTCGCCCTCCAAAAATTAATCAGTAAGAAAACCACAGCAGGCCGAGGTAGATAGCCGGAGCCCTCCGCATCAAGTTCATATACCCCTTCTAGGGAAGCATCGGAGGGAAATTCAGTGCAAGAGAAGCTTGCTATGCAATCACAGCCACAACAGCCTCAGGACAGATACCAACTGAGAAATGAGCCTACTTCTTCTGAGAGTACTTTTGAGGGGTTAGAAGGGAACAGTCAGGCTTCGGTGCCTTCATCTACACATGCCCCCAACGCACCAACTACTACAGTGGATGTGGATGATATCCCGGATGATGGCTGAGGGGACGACTAAGAAAGAAATTAGGGAAGATAGGTTCGTCAGTCTAACCATATTCAATAGGTTTCGAGAGTGGTGGCCGTCGAGATCGCTCACTCTTGAGCGCTAGTTCTTGTTAAAAGATCTTGAGAAATACAACCCAGCAGTGCTGAGGCAGTTCAAAGAGAGGAGGGGGTGGACATGGTTCACTCAAGATGTGGTAGATACCAAAGAGTACTTGGTCCGGGAATTTTACGCCAATGTGGCGCACATAAAGAAGAGGACCAAAGTGACGAAAGTGAGAAATCTGAAAGTGAGGTTTGGCCAGACCATGCTGAACACATACTTAGGGTTGGAGGATATGGAGCTGGTGTAATACATGGAAAAGATGGCTATGGGCGATGCAGCTCGCCCATGGCTAGCTGAGCTTCTGGTAGCTCCGGGACCACCACCACCATAGATCACAGCAGGGATTCCAATCCAGCGAAACACTTTGAATTTTAAGGCAAAGGGATGGCAGACGTTTGTGTGTAGCAGAATAGACCCATGCCGGAATGAAACAAATATACCAATCCCGCGAGCAGTGCTAGTCACCTCGATCATGGTTGGGTACCCAATCAATGTGGGTGTCATGATGTCGGTCAACATGTCCTTGGTTCCCAAGCAAGGTGACACCTCCTACCCGTATCCCAACACTATCACTGAGTACCTTACAGATGCGGGGGTAGAACTAAGGGATTTTGACACCAAGGTGAGGGCGAAGAAGCCTTTCTCATGGTATTCTTTGATGGATGGTGGAAACCCAAAGAAGAAGGGTCATTCCTCTACTACTGCAGGCCAGTCTAATGAGCCTGACGGGGTAGCTGCTAGGAGAGTTGACGTGCCATCTACTTCAGAAATTCCTTCTGATAGTGCAGCAGCTATGCCTCCACCTCTTTCTTCAGGTCCTTCAGCATCAGTGCCTTCCACATCGGTTTTGAAGCCGGTGCCCATGCCTACTCATCCACTATCTGCGATGTGGGTCTCCCAAACACTGGCGAGCCTCAACAACTGGATGCAGAAAGCCACAACAAAGCTTGCTGACATATCCAGTGTTATTGCAACACAGTCATCCATCCCGCACCCCAGATTCCTTCGACAGTGGAGGACACATTGAAGAAGATCTTGGAGAACCCAACGACCATCACGAACACTTTGGTAGCACATGGATCAGTGATTGAGGAGCTGGGGAAGTAGGTAAAGAAAATAAGGAAATCCCAAGCGTCCAAGAAATCAGTTGACATTTTGAGGATAGAGGTGACCAAGGTAGCAGCAGTCGGGGAGATTCCATTCAATTTGCTCATAGGGTCAGACCCACCAGCATCAGTAGCTCCAGCAGCACCACCTGTTCTAGTGGCACCAGCTGGCCAGTCTGAGGAGCCAGACATGGCTGCCGACACTGCTGAGGCGATGCGCTAGATGTTCACCAACCCAGTTACTCCCAGAACCGGGGATGATGAGATACAGTTAGAGGAGACCGAGGGCGGTGACGCTACTATGGACACAAAGATGTCCAAGGCCACATATGGAGTCTTCTTTACTCTTACCTTTCCTTATTCTTATTTTGTTAAGCATTGAGGATAGTGCTTATTTTTATTCGGGGGGTGTTGGTGGGGGTGGGGGTGGAGTCTATTTGATATTTGGATAATTTGACATTTGGTTTGTAATAACTGATAACATTTTCTTTTCTTTTTCTTTGCATTATGTATATATTCTTCTCTCTCTCTATTGATGTATATATTTTCTCTTTTCCTCTCTCATTATGTATATTCATTTATGTTTTATAGCTTCTTTATTTTGTTTTCTTATTAGTCAATATTTAATTCAGTAGTTTCTTGTTTAGTCTAATAACTTCTTTTTAATTTTGTATCTTCTTTTTATGTTTTTAGTGGTCAATAAGCCTTTGGCTTTCTTAATGCCACAGTTCTTTCCAAAGGTAGTTTTTGTGTGAACCGGGTGATTCTTCCCAACGATGGAAGGTGTGACAACCTTCTTAAGGGATGGAGTCCGTTTTTGGTGTTTAGGTAAGAATAGTAGTAATAATGAATAAAAATACCTAATTGAGCTAAGCTTGAAGAGTCAAACATGCTTCACTTGATACCAACAAACTTAACTATGTGCTTATGGTTAAAAACAAGGTTTTTGAAAAAGAAATAGCTCTAGTCAGTGACCTTGTGACTCTTGTGTTGACTTAGGCAATCATCGAGTGGTTTAGTCAAGCCATAGTAATTTTCAATCTAGAATATAGTCATTTTGGGACCTCGACTCTATTTTTCTTTAACAATCTAGCTGTGTGAGAGATGAGATATTTTTGTTGCAAGTCCAAGTACCCGTGCAAATGGTCTAGAACTTGCCCCGAATATGTTTCTAGGTGAAATTTTAAGTTTTGCTTGGCTTAAGAAGTGATTGTAGACTCTTCTTGACCCGTTTAAAATTTTCCATGACCCACCAATGTTGTTATCCCTAGTAAACCCATTTGAGCCTAAAATATTTTTCATTTGATAACCATGTTAGAAGCCTTTATCCATTTTTGTAGTGACCCTCTCTTGCACCCGAACTTCCCTTAACACTATTGAGAAACAATTGGCTAAAACGTAAGTTTAGGGGAGAGACGAGGAGTTTGAAAAAGGTATCAAAGCACAAAAAGAGAAAATAAATGAAGAAAAGGAAAGGCAAGAAAAAAGAAAGAAAGAACAAAAATGCAAAAAGAAAGTGAATAAGTGGAAGAGTCGAAGGGATTCAAAGAAATAGTAATGATGCAAAGCAGGGTGAAAGTAAAGAAGGAGAAAATGAATATCATGACCAATAAAGAGTGATGCTAAGTCTCTCTAGTTCCCCTAAGGAAAAAGAAAATGCCTCAAAGAGTAGGCAAAGCATGAGGCGAAAAGAGAAAATGGAGTGCTTAAGGAAAGATGAACCCGTTTTGTTCCAACATATCCAACCTTAGTCCAAAAGCCTTCATTACATTCCGAAAAAGCCCTACATGATTTCTAGCCGAGTGAACTTACATTAGTGGTGATCTACATGAGGGGAAAGCATATGGTACTTAGAGCCGTACTTGTGGCATTCTTTTGAGAGAGATGAGCGAACTTTTCACAAATCTTTGAATTGAGTGCTACATTCTTAAGTGGGATATGCTAACGGAAAGTAGAGGAGGAGGAGTTTGGGATCCACAATGACCTACATGAAAGAGCGAGCTTCCTTGATGAATAAAATAAACTCTTGATGCTCAAGTGTCACATTAGAACTATTTGTGCTTAAAAATTCAAATCATTGTCTTGTTGATAATTCATAAGTGTTGTGGGTAATTGTTGGTCCCAATTGATGTGTGATTGATGCATCTTAGATTAACTGGAATAACTCTTAACTTGTGGAGGTGGGAATTACCTTATTTGCTTGAGGACAAGCAAAAGCTTAGGTTTGGAGAAGTTGATAAGTAGGGATTTTGACTACTTATTAGCGCCTTTTAGCTTTCGTTTTAGCCCAAAAGCGTTTAATTGTATTTCTGAAAACTAATACAATATGCTTAATTGCAGGAGTATTGGAAAATGAGCCACTAAGATGAAACCCAACTCATGAAGGAGTGATCTGAACTCAAGAACAAAAACAGGCACAGAAGCTGAAAATGCGGACTACAGAATATCATCTGCGGCTGCAGATTGTGAAGGCAAGCTTATCATAGACAAGTGCAAAGTGGGGTCCGCACATGAAATGTGCGGACGCAGAAGCTAAGCAATATCAGAAGTTCAGAGAGTTCTCATTTCAATCTAAAAGGAAGTGCGGACCGCACAATTATTGTGCGGCCGCAGAAGATCAGTTGTGCAGCCCTAACTGCATTTGTGCGGTCCGCAAAAGAGCCATGTGCGTTCGCACTCAGAAATGTGCGGACCGCGGAAAGAGAGAGATTCGGCTGTGGTTCAGAATTGTGCGGCCGCAAAAGTCCAATACTGCCAAGATGAAGAAACGTGCGGACTAAACATGGAACTCCGAAAGGGCAATTTTGTCCGAAAATTCCAGCACTGTATAAATAGAATAGTTTCACTTTTATAGGGCAACGTTTGTAACTTTTGACATCAGCAGCCGCTTACTTTTCTTCTTTTAGTAGTCTTAGCTATTTTGTGTTTTTTGAATATTAGTTTTATGATTTTAGTCATTAATATGGTTTTAATTATCACTTCTTCTTCTTCTTTATCTTCTAATTTAAGCATGAGTAGCTAGATTTTCACTAGGGTTGTGACCCAACCCTAGTGTGTGAACTTGATGGGTATTTGGTTTATTGCTTATTTATGGTTGTGTGTTGATTATCTAGCCTTGTTCTTGCTTTTAATTGAAGATTTAATGGTTGCAAATATTATTTCATGCCTAATTGACTGGGTCTCTACTTGAGAAAGAGAGACTTCGTCTAGGAATACTTGGCTAGCAAGGAATTGGGTCAATCGAGAGATTGATAAACCCACTTAAAGGGTTGAATCTAGAGATAGTAAAACCCGACTTGAGCTTATTATCAACTGCTTTGTTTAATATCCATTTCGACTTGAGAAAGCCAAATTGAGCAAAATTACTCTTTGACCGAGAGGTATTGAGTGGGTATTTGAGTGTTGATGGCTATAATACACCCTGACCAATAAAATAAGCTTTAAGGCTTACAACCCACTAAGCGAACACCTAGGTGAAGGTCATAGACCTAGGTCTTTTATATCATTTGAAAAACAACCAAAAATAATTTCCTAGTTTAAATTCTTAGTTTGTAATCTTAGTTTAAAATTAGACCTAGAAACAACCAAAGTTTGTGGAAGTGCAATTTGAAATAATTTATGCTCATACACTATAATATATATCCCTAAGTGTCACGACCCAAAATTCATTAAAGGTCGTGATGGCGCAGGACACCACTGTCAGGCAAGCCAATACTAAATAGTTAATTAAATTATCATTTTAGTGTTTCTGAAAATGAGGCAATATGTATATATTCTTCTCTCTCTCTATTGATGTATATATTTTCTCTTTTCCTCTCTCATTATGTATAATCATTTATGCTTTATAGCTTCTTTATTTTGTTTTCTTATTAGTCAATGTTTAATTCAGTAGTTTCTTGTTTAGTCTAATAACTTCTTTTTAATTTATATCTCCGGCCAATGAGGCAATATCAATTATCAATAATTCCAAAACAATCAATTATGGCATGCACAAATCATGCCGAGATCGTACGGGCCGATCCAACATAATATTAAACTGTGCACTGCCGGAGGGTCGAACGGAGAGAACCATAGATGCATCTATTTAATCTGCTGAGGCTTTCGGCCCGTTCCTCGAAAGATAAACACATTCAAACAGTTAGTCAATAATTCAGCAAGGAGCAATTGTCCAAGGAAATGGCAAATCCTCTTTTAACGGTCAAGAAAATGATGTTTAACCTTTTTGAAATTCATTTACCAAGTTCGATATGATTTAAGGAATATAAATGGACGTTAAGGTTATAAATATCGCAAGTATAGCATGCTTTTGGGTCCTAGACTACCCGAACTTAAGCATAATACTACGCATAGACTCTCGCCACCTCGTGAGTACGTAGCCCCCACAAATAGAAGCACGTATTGATTTAATTAACCTATGGGGTTAATTCCCTCTTACAAGGTTAGAAAGGAGACTTACCTCGCTCCGAAGTTCCATAGCCGACTCCCAAGCCTTTCCAACAATTAAAACTGATGCCCAACGCTCCAAACTAGTCAATAAATATGCAAACCCATAAAAATATACTCTAATACTCACAACAATTCAATTTACAACAATTCCCAACTCTGCTTGGAAAGTCGATAAAATCACCCTCGGGCCCACATGCCCGGATTCCGAAATTGTTTTGAAGATAAACATTAACCATAGCATTACGAACTCAAATATATAATTTGTTCTCAATTTCTTACCCAAATCGTGGTCAAATTCCAGAAATATCAATTTTTAGGGTTTTCTTCAAAGTTCCAAATTTCTACAATTTTTCATGTCTAAATCCATATAAACTCATTTATTTAACTCAAAATTGTGAAGAAAGCACTTGCCCCATTATGATTGATGAAGGTGGCACTCCAATGTGCTCCAAAATCGGCTCACATGGGCAAAATGAAATGAGATAGAGCCAAACCCTCATTTTAAAGAAGACACTGCCCAGCCCCGACTTCCGCACCTGCGGTTACTTGACCGCTCCTGCGGTTCCGCAGGTGCGGTCCAACTATCGCTTATGTGGTCTTCCACCAGACCCCTCAACTCCGCATCTGCGTCCACCATCCGCTTCTGCGCCTCCGCTTGTGCGGCTCCAAGCGCGCAGGTGCGGTCCCGCTTTTGTGTATCTCGACCGGATCTGCGGTCCACGCCTCCCCCAGCAAAATCTGTTTATGCGAGTCCTTTCCTGCACCTGCAGACTCGCACCTGCGGCCCTCTTCTCGCAGGTGCGATTACACAAGAAGCCCAACTTCTTCAGCCCTTCCTAAAATTCTATTTTTATTATCCGTTAACCACTCGGAATCCACCCGAGGCCCCCGGAACCCCGTCCAATCACACCAACCAGTTCCAAAACATAATGCGGACCTACTCGAGGCCTCAAATCACATCAAACAATGCTAATAACACGAATCGCACTCCAATTCAAGCTTTATGAACTTTAGAACTTCGAGCTTCCTCATTCAATGCCGAAACTTATCAAATCACGCCCGATTGCCCTCAAATTTTGCACACAAGTCATATTTGACATTACGGACCTACTCCAACTTCCGGATTCGGAATCCGACCCCGATATCAAAAAGTCCAGTCCCAGTCAAACTCTCCAAAACCCTTCAAATTTCTAACTTTCGCCAAATGACCTTGAAATGACCTACGGACCTCCAAATCCACTTTCGGACGCACTCCCAATACCAGAATTACCATACGGAGCTATTCCCAGACTCGGAATCCCAAACAGACATTGATAACATTAAAATACACTTCAACTCAAATTAATGAAATTTTTCCAAAATGCCAACTTCCATAATAGGCTCCGAAACGCTCCTGGGTCATCCAAAATCCGATCCGAACATACACCCAAGTCTAAAATCATCATACGAACATGTTGTAACCTTCAAATCCTGTTTCCGAGGTCATTTACTCAACAATCATAACTTAGTCAATTTTTCCAACTTAAAGCTTCCGAAATTAGAATTTTGCTTTCCAAATCAACTCCGAACTTCCCGAAATTAAATTCCTATCACGCGTACAAGTCATAATACCTGAAGTGAAGCTGCTCAGGGCCTCAAACTGTCGAATAATGCGCTAGAGCTCAAAATGACCGGTCGGGTCATTACATTCTCTCCCACTTAAACATACGTTCGTCCTCGAACGTGCTAAGAACTGCTCTGGAGTTGTCTGAAATCATTGTTTAACACCTTGTGTACCTACCTGTGCTACCACAACCCAGCTGAGCGTATTAGCTCGAGCCAATGTGAAGTTTCTCCCTTTTATTTGATCAAATAAGCCTTAGAGCCAAATTCCAACATATGGAATTCTCTACCACGCTTGCTTCCAACATACGAACACCATTTTGATCACTGCACGATGCACTAATACATGATCACATACGTTTACTAAATTCATACCATGGACCGGGTAACTCACATGACCATAATATCATTCTCTGACAACGATAGTCGAAATCCCGTGAATCCGATGCCCACAATGCATCTCACGAAGCATATAAGTCCCGTTTCAACTCTCGCAATTCCGCCACCACCGGAAGGACGTGTAGAAACTCATAACCACCTGCTGAATCACAATTCCTGGAGTTTTTCCCCTCGATAAGAACCATTACCTCATTATGGACTGAATAACAATATTGACTCTTTAATATGCCTTATATAAATCTGAACGCACTGATCCCAGGTCCAAAAGTCTTGTCTCCCCCAGTACAAGCTGCTCGGGCAATAACCCACTTCCGACACTGCCAAAAGTCTCATGTGATGCCACAATGTGCCAACAAGCTACAAACTCGAAAGTGATACATAAGTAAAACGAACTCTGGAAAGGACTACTCAACCACATAACTAATTAGACAACCGAAAAGGTTTTATGAACCTTCCTCAGAAAATGGAAAACAAAACACACGAAAATAGATATAGGGGATTGTACTTAACATCACATTGTTGCGGCGCGCAACCCGATCCAAACAACATACCTGTGGCGGCATTCCACCCGATCCACACATAAAATCTATATAAGGAGATACTTACCGAGCTAGAATGCTCATTATTACAAAATACCCGAATATCATCCACAAGCACGCTAAATGCATAATGCCATCCCTGGGGAGAAAGATAGTGCCATACGCTACAAAGGTCAAGCACAACTAAGGTGCGATATATGATCTGAATCTCGACAGCCATCATGCTCACATAACATCATCGCTACACGAAACCTCAGCACATGTGAAATTTATCAAGCCGTTTCACAACTCACACATCACAATATAGTATTACATGGAATAGCCGACGACGAAATGACATCTAACGTCCGAATACTCCTCCATAATGAGCGCTATGCTGAAATGAACACATCCGGCCTGATACAAAGCCTATATTCATATTTAAATCCTTTCATGAACCTCAAGCCGATTCTGATCGCACCGTACTAGGCCAATAACCTTTCAAGGGTCCATAATAACCCCTTTTTCCCATAACACACAAGAACAGCCATCATAACCGGAACAAACTTTCACAGTCCACCACCAAATGAACGAGCGCCTTCTAGGCACAAATTCCCAAATTAGCGATATTACCACAATCGTCATACTTGGTTTCAATTCTTCAATCAATCAAGTGACTACACGTCACACTTATACAATCTTCTTGTGGGATACGCTCCCATGACCTTCCGCACCAGGTAACAAGTCTGTACATTCATACCATCGGCCGCACTAATGTTGTAAAGCGAATCAAGGATCCGTAAATCAATACACAAAGCCTCTTACACAAGACACCGATTTTAGGTGACGCTGAAGACAATACCAGCCTACTCTAAATATCTAAATTCTTTTCCTGCTCATCCGAGATCGTGACATCCTTGTCAACACCAAATCACAACCTTGATCCTCAACTTCCAATTCCCATGCTGCTCACTGCACCTAATTATGCCAATACGCAAGAGTACAAGAATTTCATCATAAATCCTGAACCCCTAATAGATTAAACACTTCATCATATAGGAACCTTTCACTTAACTCATTTCAGGAGAACCATAGAAGCATTTAACTGAATTCCCAAACCGCAAAAAATACAAACTATAAGTCATGATCTAAGCCGCCATAACTCTTCCGGGATCCATTTAGACAATAAAGCCATTAGAATCAGATACCTCCCAAATCAACCAAGTGGTGGTGGTGCTCAAGCCCAAGTGTATAACCACAAACTACATGTATAACTCCACGCTAAAGAAAATGATCACCGCCACAATCATGCTGATTCAACCATTACTATTCGACCCCGCTTCTTCAAATTTATTCTCTACTTATCTTAGAAATAGTAACAATAGCTCCATTCCAATGTAACGAACCAAATCCGCACTCGTCCTGAGTGACCCCATTTCACGAGACCACATTGTCTTAAAACCCACAAACCATCTCATACCCTCCTTGTGCGCACATTTGCATCTTCAACTGATACGCCCATTCTGATATTTCCTTTCGTGAATCCGAAGTTACTTCTTCCCATTCCACAATTCCACACTGCAAACCAAAGATAATGTAGAACACTCCAAGCCACCTTTCACAATCCATTGCAAAAGCTCGGTTCTTAACTATACTGCGAGCTTGAAATCCTTAGGCACCACATTTTTAACTTTTGAATTCACTAGGACCATTTTTTAGAGTCACCCACTCTGACTTGTCCCCAAATATAATCAAACTCCAAGGCTCCACTAGAACATGAACGCCCTCTCAAAGAAGCACCCGGCTGAATCATTCCTTATACACCACTTCCATATGAAGCCTAGACTCTGAGTCTTCCCCAAACCTGAACACGAATCGATAAGGCCAAATATAGCACACATTCCTCAAATCCTTTGCTCAATTACCACTGATGTTCTCTTCCCTTAGCCATGGCGACACATCAATACAAAATCCAATCATAGATGGTGGGGCTCCCCCCACTTAGCCTGAAGCTACCATTTCATAACCCTGGAACCCACCAAGATTCCTTATCTCCTATTGACATGATCTTGCACAATCAACCCGCCAACGTTCCTCGAAATCCTTATGTTAAACATTTCATGAACATTCTGAATCACTAGCCATATTCACACATTCTACCTCTTATTAGATAACCAGTAAAATTCTTCGTAGAAGCTTCATCAACACCACACAACCACTAATCTGCTCACATGAGATATCCCACCTATGGAAATTTCATGCCGACATCCTCCAACAACGTTGTACCGAGTACAATTACTACGAAACCAATAAACCGTCGTGAGCCCGTGCTCATTCACCAGTTTTACAAGTCCGTTCACTCCTCATGGACATAAACTAATATTGCGACAATATATTCCAATCCAAGGTCATGTTGTATCATGCTTCATATTAAGCAACTCCCTCATGTCACACCCAATCTTCCTCAATATAGCAGCCAATGTTCCAAATTAAGCCTGTAGACCTAGTCACTATCCATCATAAATCCCAAATCACTCCAAACTTTCCTCAGGACGTGTAATTATCCTACCACATAACCCATATGCTACCTTGCAACTATCCCACTTTGGTCAAACCTCCTCTTTTAAGCAACTACTCAACTTCTGTTTCTCACACTTGGCCTTCAAGAATTTTAACCACCGCAAGACTCCTCCCACATGTCCTTCCTCATCCTTCGCTGCCCAGTGGTTTCCTTAAATCAAAATCTGTCTCTGTAGCACTTGAACCAATCGATCGCTACCGACTTTAAACTTTCCCGAGGATCATCTTTCTCAAGCCATCCATACCAGGAACATCACTTCGGTCCTGAACCACTGCACATCGCGGTCTCTTACAGCCGCTTTCCTAGCATCATCTCACAACACCCTAATCTGAAGGCAAAATCAAAGAAGATCATAACACCGGCGAACCGTAATGCATTCAAATAAGGACGACGACACCGCATCACAATGAAAACTCCATCGCACTGGGAAATACCAAGTCTCGTTACTCTATCAACCCAAATCCAAACATTCATATTCCAATTGCCTTTCCTTTGCTGTAATTAAATACTGAATCTCTGAATCATGCATTGAGTAAAACCTACTTTCAAATCATTCACTACCTCGATGCATAGACAAACATCCTACTATTTTACGAACAATGTGCGATAGCAACGCACGAATTGTTATAACAACCAATGCCAAATCTCAAAGCCTTAGATAATACTGATACTGAGCTGAAACGACAGAACGACTTTCCACAAGGCGACGACAATAGACCAATCAATAACGGTAGGGAGAAACAACCTGCACCACATCTGTAGTATCATTACAATTCCTCAATTTCCAAATTTGTAACAAGTGCTTCACGTCGCACAAGATTTAATAGGAAGGAAATGATGGCATAAGCCTCAAAATAATCAAATTTCACGATGAGGAATCAAGAAGGGAAGTGCTCCTATTAGCCCGATAGCCTCTCGTATATAAGTACAGACATCTCCGTACCGATCCGCAAGACTCTACTAGACTCGCTCATGACTCGTGAGACGTAAGTAAACCTAGTGCTCTGATACCATGTTGTCACGACCCAAAATCCATTAAAGGTCGTGATGGTGCCGGACACCACTGTCATGCAAGCTAACACTAAATAGTTAATTAAATTCTCATTTTAGTGTTTCTAAAAACATAAATTTGCTTCAATTTAACTAGTAACAAACGAACTTTAAGAATAATAATAATGTTTTTCAATTTCAATACTAAATATCCCATAATCATCCCAGAACCCGATGTCATAAGTGCATGAGCATCAACTAGGAAGATAAAATAAAATACAACACCTGTCCAGAATATAAATTAGACAGGAAAATACATAAGTAACTCTGAAGGGGACTCTGCTGGCTGCGGATCGTAGATGGAAATGTAGCTCACCTTGTCTCCGCATTTACCACACCTCTGCAAGACTTCTAGACATATATGCACCTGCACAAAAATGTGCAGCAAGTATAGTATGAGTATGTAAATCAACGCGTACCCAGTAAGTATCCCGCCTAACCTTGAAGAAGTAGTGACGAGGGGTCGACTCGGACGCTTACTATGGCCAACAATAATATACCGATAATATGATGAATTATAGATTTTATAAGGCAGCTGTAAATTCGGTAACATAAAGCAGGTAAATAATTCTTTTGTTAATAGAGGATTTTCAAATTTATTTTCATCTTTTAACAATTTATATCTCCGTCCAATGAGACCATATCAATTATAAATAATTCCAAAACAATCAATTATGTCATGCGCAAATCATGTCGAGGTCGTACGGCCCGATCCAACATAATATTAAGTTGTGCACTACCGGAGGGTCGAATGGCGCGAACCATAGATGCATCTATTTAATCTGCCGAGGCGTTCGACCCGTTCCTCAAAAGATAAACATATTCAAACAGTCAGTCAATAATTCATCAAGGAGCAATTGTCCAAGGAAATGGCAAATCCTCTTTTAATGGTCAAGAAAATGATGTTTAACCTTTTTTAAATTCATTTACCAAGTTCGATATGATTTAAGCAATATAAATTGACAATAAGGTTACAAATATCACAAGTATAGCATGCTTTTGGGTCCTAGACTACCCGGACTTAAGCATAATAGTAGCTATGCATAAACTCTCGTCACCTCGTGCGTACGTAGCCCCCATAAATAGAATCACGTATTGAAATAATTCACCTATGGGGTTAATTCCCTCTTACAAGGTTAGAAAGGAGACTTACCTCGCTCTGAAGTTCCATAGCCGGCTCCCAAGCCTTTCCAACAATTCAAACCGATGCCCAACGCTCCCAACTATTCAATAAATGTGCAAACCCATAAAAATATACTCTAATACTCACAATAATTCAATTTACAACAATTCCCAACTCCGCTTGGAAAGTCGAGTTGAAGATAAACATTACCCATAGCATTACGCCTGGATTCTGAAATTGTTTTTGAAGATAAACATTACCCATAGCATTACGAACTCAATTATATATTTTATTCTCAATTCCTTACCTAAATTCGTGGTCAAATTCCAAAAATACCAATTTCTAGGTTTTTCTTCAAAATTCCAAATTTTTACAATTTTTCATGTCTAAATCCATATAAACTCATGTATTTAACTCAAAATTGTGAAGAAAGCACTTATTCCATTATGATTGATGAAGATGGCACTCCAATGTGCTCCAAAATCGGCTCCCATGGGCGAAATGAAGTGAGATAGAGCCAAACCCTCTTTTTAAAGAAGACACTGCCCAGCCCCGACTTCCGCACCTGCGGTCACTTGACCGCTCCTGTGGTTCCGCAAGTGCGGCCCAACTACCGCTTCTGCGGTCTTCCACCAGACCCCTCAACTCCGCATCTGCGTCCACCATCCGCTTCTGTGCCTCCGCTTCTACGGCTCCACGCGCGCAGATGCGGTCCCACTTCTGACGATCTCGACCGCATCTGCGGTCCATGCCTCCCCCAGCAAAATCCGCTTTTGCAAGTCCTTTCCCGAACCTGCGTATTCGCACCTGCGGCCCTCTTCTCGCAGGTGCGATTACACCAGAAGCCCAGCTGCTTCAGCCCTTCCTAAACTTCCATTTTTTTAATTGGTTAACCACCCGAAATCAACCTGAGGCCCCTGGAACCCCCTCCAATCACACCAACCAGTTCCAAAACATAATGCGGACCTGCTCGAGGCCTCAAGTCACATCAAATAACGCTAATACCACGAATCACACTCCAATTCAAGCTTTATGAACTTTAGAACTTTAAACTTTCTCATTCAGTGCCGAAACCTATCAAATCGCACCCGATATCAAAAAGTCCACTCCCGATCAAACTCTCCAAAAACCTTCAAATTTCTAAGTTTCGCCAAATGACCCCAAAATGACCTATGGACCTCCAAATCCACTTCCGGAAGCGCTCCCAATACCGGAATCACCATACGGAGCTATTCCTAGACTCGGAATCCCAAACGGACATTGATAACATTAAAATGCACTTCAACTCAAATTAATGAAATTCTTCCAAAATGCCAACTTCCATAATAGGCGCAGAAATGCTCCCGGGTCATCCAAAACCCGATCCGAACATACGCCCAAGTCTAAAATCATCATACGAACATGTTGGAACCTTCAAATCCCAATTCCGATGTCATTTAATCAAAAATCACACCTTAGTCAATCTTTCTAACTTAAAGCTTCCAAAATTAGAATTTTTCTTTCCAAATCAACTCTGAACTTCCCAAAATTTAAATCCGACCACGCTTACAAGTCGTAGTACCTGAATTGAAGCTGCTTAGGGCCTCAAACTGTCGAACGATGTGCTAGTGCTCAAAATGACCGGTCGGGTCATTACACTAAGACCCATTCATAGCTTCCTGTGAAAAATCGACCCTGACTCCTTGTTGGGTATTACTATTGCATCGACCGTTTTCATATCCTCAAATAGAGGAGTGAAATTGGACGAGATTATAGATCTCATATTTGTTCGATTTTGGAGGAAATTTTCACGATTTGTATCGGAGTAAGTGTTTTGACTCGGATTTGTCCATTTTTCATGATTCTATCTTTGTTTTTATCATTAAATTAGTGATTTGAATTGGAGAAATTGGGGGTTTTGTAAAAGCTTTCCTAAACCATAAATTAAATATTTGAATGCCGATTTGAGGTCGGAATTAGATAATTTTGGTATGGTTGGACTCGTGTCAGAATGGGTGTTCAAAATTTATAAGTTTGGACTGGTTTCGAGGTGCGGGCCTAGGGTTGACTTTTTGAGTTTCATTAAATATTAAAACTTTATTATCCAGAATTTCTTCCTATGGCTTGTAGTTATGTTATTTTGGCTAGATTTGAGCCGTCCGGAATTGGATTTGCGTGGGAAGGGCTTATTAGTGGATTGATTTAGCTTGTTTGAGGTAAGTATCTTGTCTAACTTTGTGTGGGGGGACTACCCCTTAGGAGTTGGGTTGATTGTGTTATTTGAATTATGTGGAATACGTGTACACGAGGTGACGAGTGTGTACACAAACTTATATGTGGTATTTTGACCGGGTTAGACTCTTAGGCTCTTTCATGCATTTAATTGAAATTTTCATATCATGTTATATCTTCCATTGTTAAATTTCTATTACATGTTTTACTTGACGTTATTAGCACATGTTCTATCTTTTATTGTGAAATTCGCTTGCATATATGCCTTAATTGATGTGGTTACCTCTCTTATTGTCATGTACCCTTTTTATTGTTGAGTTATTCTTATTTGAAGTTATTATTACATGATGTCTCTTCGTGTTGAATTATTCTCATGCATTTAGACGTAGTTGTTGTTTCAAACTATCATTTTCATTGTTATGTTTATGTTATACACTTGAATTGGAAGTTGTCATTTCATGGGAATTCATTTTGAGTTATTGAAGTTTAAATTATGAAAGCTATTAACATATTGAGGTTGAAGTTGTTGATTATTGAGATATCTTTTCTTATTGAGTAATTCTCATTCATTTTGTTACTTTTGAGGTTCTTGTACACATTGTGGTTGAGTCGTGGGCTATATGTTGTGGTAATATTGGTATTGTTGATTTTGGCAAGTGTTGTGGCATATAGGCCTGTTTGGTGCGAGTTGATTATTGTGTTGTGATATTGATACGCATGCGGTGGTATAATAATATGGGTTGATACGCATGCGGTGAGATAAAGGTGGGATTTATGCGCGTGTTGCTAGTAAGGGAATTACTTGAAGTCGCGCGGTGAGATAAGGGGGCTAAATGCTTGTAGCTATTTCGGGAAAAATATTTTAAAAATAAATGCAAGGCTCACGTGGTAATATAAAGAATATTGTGATTATTGTTGACGGCCAATTTTGACCCTCCCTTTTAAAATTAATTTACTTACACTTAATAATTTACAATAAATATTTTGAAAGTATTTTCTAGTAATAAATACCCATTTCTACAAATTAATTAATTATAAGTTTTGAAAATTAGTCACCTAGCATTAGTATTATGTAATTAAAATATACTTACTATTTTAAGATTATTAAAATAAATTTAATATACATCACATAGGCTTTATAATTAATTTGATAAATTACTCCTTAATGTCTAGTCAATTAGACTACTATGTTAATAATTTAGAAATTAGTGCTAAAAATGAAGTATTTATAATAATTAATTACAATAGCTAGCAATGTATATATTAATTATAATTTTACTATATTTTATTGAAAATTATTAAGATTATTTAATTTAGTAATAAAGGGGATCAAAAGAGGTTAAGGCTATAATTGTAATTCTCAATTAAACACAAACTAGCCATTCTTTAAATCAAAACCAGCCCAAGACCCAGGCCCAATCCGAAAATACACAGACCCCTCTCTTTCCACCATGGCAATCCATGTCATCATATCTGAACCAATTACAGTGTGCCACATCATCGCTCTCAAGCACTCACACAAGAAACACACTACATCTAGACCGTTGGTCAAAATGATCAACGGTTCACAATTAGACTAATTTTCCATCAGTGATTTATCTCTGCCATTGGATTAAAAGAGATCCAACGATCGCCTTTCTTTTCCAATAAATATTTTATTTCCTAAATATCAGAACCGTTGATCACAATGATCCAACGGCTCTCGTTGCATCTCCCGTTTTAAACCTGGAGACAACCCCAACCCTAATCATTCCCTCCTAAGACCAGCCGCCCCCTTTCCCAAAACTCTCTCTTTTCTCTTTTCCCTTTGAACCCCACCAGTCATGGAATGTTGCACAAATTAGTGCAAAGTCACAAAACCCTGAATCAAATCGTCCTTCCCTACTTCTTCATCCCCCAAATCCTATTGATCTTTCCCTTTTGCTCTTCAAATCCGAGACACCGGAGCATGACCAGTAAAATTGAAACACCATTTTTGTTTTGTCTCTCAAATCCAACTGGCAGAATCAAATTGCCTCATCCCTAGTATGTGAAGTCTGAGGCTATATTTCAGTTTTCTCACCGATTGGATTTTAAAATCCTAATTGAAACCCTAGACTAATCGGTGCAAGGTCAAATCTTCAGAATCCTTTGTGCTCTTTCAAAATTGGTGCCATACATGGCCTTCTCACATCATTAATTATCATTATTCTTGTTCCAGAGGTCAATCGCAGAGACCTATAGACATTGGGCCTTTATCCAGCGGATTTTGCTCTAAACGGGCAGTCCTCCACTCTCTCAGGTAAAGCTTCATCATTTCTCCCTCTGTTTCTTTAGATTTTCCCTAATCTTGCTCACATCATCAGCTCCTCGTCATTTTTCACTATCATTTTGAATATTGTTGAACCCTAAAGGCATTGAATGCCGCTATAAAAGGAGCCTTCAATGCTCTCAAATAACACACCATGAACACCTAACAAAACAGAAAATCAATATGGTAGTTTTTTAGAACCTTTTTCGACTAAGGCCAAAGTCTTACTCGATTTCTGATTTTGCTTTGGTTATGAGTTAATCATTGATTGAAGTTTTGAGTTCTTGGATCTTAAATGGCTAAACGAATTCTTATTTGGTTTGCTACCCTAGAGAAGGTCAGTACACTTCCAACTTTTCTCTTTTGATCATTTTAGTCATGAATACATTGTTGTCTTCTATTAATTGTATTCGTTTATGATATTTGTCATTAGTATAGAAATGCCATCACCAGTTCATGATAAGGTGTTGTCAACTTGTGGTCATTTGTTATCTCCTGAGTATCTCTAATTGATGTTGATTAAGCTGTTATGTGGCCTTAATAATTTTCATCCTGATCTCAAATAGTCCACAGGATTAAGTTTCCTTAAGGTTCCTCAATGATCTATCATGCTTGCCTAGGCTTCAGATTTCTTATTAATGATTCTGTTGTGATCTCTATCTCTACACACTGTTTCCTGCATTCTGTTGTCTTATGGTCGAGATTGTTGTTTGATACTTCTAACTAGGATAAACCTGAAATTTCATAGTTTAATCCTTCACCATTTAACTGAAGCATGAGAAGTTAAGTGTTTAAGTTCTCTCCTTCTCTATATCAATGTCTGTTAACTCTAAGAGCAGCTTTCTGAGTTATTATTATGACAATCTTATGTTCATATCTAACTGTTGGTTGCATCTATATGAAACAGTCTTATTAATGTGAACTCTTATGAACACCAGTAACCTCTTTGCATATATTTTGTTAAGATCAAGTTATCTTTTCATAAAAATAGATTATAATTATGTTTGTTATAGTTGAATGATAATTGTTGTTAAGTTGAACATAACTGCCTCATATCTTCAAAAAGGGAATCAAATTATTTCAAAAAAATAAAGTGTTGCCGCACCAAAAGGATTTTCAAAATGGTTTTCTTCAAGTCTTCAGATCAAGGTACATCTTAGGCCTACTCCCATAGTACCCTTTATCCCCATTAGAACAATACGTACCCCTATGCTTTAGGAACAAGTGTTTTAATTTAGTTCTCCTTTTTACATATTTTTTCTTAAATACAAACACCTATACACAATTTCGAAAGCTCTTTTCAAGTATATATTCACTAACATTATTTTCCTCTATAATTCATATCCTTTTAAACTACACCCTCTATTTGTAAGATTATGTCCTAATATGCAGTAAGTCGTACTCTTTTAAAGCTAGTTAAGGTATAATGCAAATAATTAATTCTAAATCTAGTCTAAGTCATATGGAGCTACCTCAGGTAGATTTTAAGGGGTGCCTAACACCTTCCCCTTAGAAGAACAAGAACCATTACCCATAATCTCACCGGTTAGCAGACTAATAAAGAATATAACTTAGTAATTAAATAGGTACCCTGGTATACCTTTAAATATTTGGTGGCGACTCTCTTTCATCAACAACAGAGGAACCATAAGTTGAATCTTGTTTTAACTAGTGTAAAATAGGGTGCAATAACATGGCAACTCTGCTGGAAAATTTCACACTTAGGTTCTGATCTTATCAAACTTAGACTACATTTGGCATTTAGATTTATTTGTACATTGGCTTAATGGTAGATAATATTGCAATTGGGTGCTTACCTACCTTTTTTTCTCTTTATGCTTATTATCATGCTTATTGTTGCTACATGCTTATCTGTTACTTCTTTATGTACACTGTCATCACATTTCTTCCTATCGAGTCTTGGCCATACACTATCACACACAATGGCACACGAGGGTTGTCTTTTACACCCCCTCAAACCTTCTTTTCAAAACTCTCTAGTTTCATAGAATGGCTTTATCAGGTCAACTGACATAACTTCTCGCAGCCTTCAGTCCAACTCAAAAGTAGGAAACACTCCACTCTAGCAAAAATAGGGCATACTGCATAAACCTTAGGTGAGTCAGTCCTTGTCATTGACACACAATTAGCGAAGCGACTCTAATGTCAACGGGTCATGCACCCAACAACCTGACTTCTGTGAAAAGATAAACAACCCTGACAAGACACTTAAAGATCTGAAGCAAACACTTACCAAACACATTTATTTTACCCACCTCAAAAAATATAAATCAACCAAAACATCCATGAGATTAACATGGTAATGGGAGTTCCACATAAGTTGAAAAAGTGGTGGAAGAACATCTGTTGGGATCATGGAGATGAGGTTAGGACATGCTTGAGGGCACTGAATGCTTTGCTGAACATCCGAGTAGACACAGTGCTCACTCGACTGTTGATAGAATTTTGGAATCAGGCTAAGGTGGTGTTCAAGTTTTTCGACTGTGAGTTAGCACTGATATTGGAGTAAGTCACTAGTTTCACAGAGCTTCCGTTCAACGGAAGGAAGCCGATGTTGCCAGTTACTATGCCCGGTTTGTGGTTCTTAGATGCTTTGGGCCTGGTAAATAGTAGGGGTCTTAGAAATATCGAGGATGGATGGGTGAGCCTCGACCAACTGTTCAATATATTTGGACACTGTGAAAGCTAGAGTGGTATTCAGGAGAGTTTAAATGTGATCAAGCGACGTGGGAGAGTCTCAGGCCTATCGCCTTCTCAATGGCACTGTTAGAATTATTGGTCTTCCCATATAGAAGGGGTCGGATCAACATCAACCTACTACCTGTGGTTCTAGCAACCTTCTGTGGCAACCTTCAAGCTACTTTGGTGCTGATGGTGCTAGCTGAGATGCTGATGGCTTTGTCCGCATGTGCATGGGGGTATGATTTCTTTAAGGGTTGTAACTTGTTGCTCCAGATCTAGGCTACTAAACATTTCTTCCAGCGAGAGGCCACTATTGACTACTTTGTGGGCGTCATCAACATAATCTGCAACCACAATGAGAGAATGAGACATTGGGTCTCCCTACATGAGCAAGAAGAGTGGAGGGAAATGCTGACCAATCTGAATGGAGAATGGATCAACCGGAAGATATCATGGTTAGGTGGAAGTGCAATCTGAAGGACTCCTCATAAATACTTCATTGAGCTGATCAGACTTTAGGGTATTCAACCATACTCACCCCTACGGGTTCTCAGACAATTCGGGATGATCCAAGATGTGCCTCTGTGGAACACCCAATAAATGAGCCTTACAAACACCATGAAACATTATTTTTCCTTTGCGAAATTTTACGGGGCCTTACAAGGGACTCACGAGGAACACCCAATAAATGAGCAAACAGAGAAGAAACATATGAATATGTAGACCCTGGATCAAATAGTACTTAAGCATCCCCACCACAAATAGAAATAATACCTTTGATCACGGTATCTGAGATCATTGCATCTGGTCTGGCTGGAAAAGCATAGAACCTACCTGGAGCGCCACTTCACTGGCCTCCACATCTAGGACGACCCCTACCCACCTGCCCTCCGCCTCTGGGAGGCCGGACGTCTGGTGTGGCAAATGGTGCTGAAATCATAGGCTGCTGACCCTGCTGCATTGCCTTACCCTGAAGCCTGAGGTAGAATCTCCGCACATGACTAAGATATCCACACTCAAAACAACCTCTCGGTACGATGGACTACTAACCTGAAGTCTGACCCTGATGGCCTGAATACCCACTGGATGAACCATGGATAACTGGTGGGCGGTAGGAACTCTCTGGAATGGAGCTGAAATAAAGTCACACTGGAGCACCCCGAGGAGGCGGCAGTGCTGGATATATGGGCCTGCTCGACTGGCCCCTCACAAACTGACCCCTGCCCCCAACCGGGGCACCTCTGAACTCTCCAAAATATCGGAACCGCTTATCCCTTGTAGCTTTCTCTCATATACGCTGACGTACACCCTCGATCCTCCGAGCTATATCCACAACTAGCTAGTAAGAAGTCCTTATCTCAACCTATCGGGCCATAGTGGCCTGGATACCAGATTGTAAACCTCTAACAAGACTCTGCACTCTCTTTGCATAAGTAGGAAGTATCATGATTGCATGGCGAGACAACGCAGAGAACCTCACCTAATAGTCGGTCACTGACATCTGACCCTGCTGGAGCTGCTCGAACTGAAACCGCAACTCTTCCCTCTGAGAGCGTGGAATATACCTGTCCAAGAAGAGGCATGTGAACTGATCCCATGTCATGGGAGGAGACCCTGCTGGTTTTCTGAGAAGATATGTGGTAAAGTCCACCCCGTGGGATTCCAATATCCTCATGTTATGCAGTTTGTCCCTACACCGATCAATAAAGTCCTAGGGTTCCTCATGTTGCTCACCTCTGAAGACAGGAGGGTGTAGTCTGGTCCATCTATCCAATAGCTTATGCAGCTCACCGGCCGCAGCTGGTCTGGGCTCAGGTATAGCTACTGCAACTGGCTGGGCTCAGCCCACGGGTAGTGCGCCCGAGGTCTTATATACAACAACTGCATGCCTAGGAGCCTGAGCGGTAGGGGTCTGTGCTCCCCCTCCCGCCTGAGATGTAGCCGGGTCTGTTGGAAATAAACCAGTTTGAGTCATAGAATCCATGAACCGTAGCATACGACCCATGACCTCTTAGAATCCCGGTGCAGACATGAAATCTGTTAGGGCCGGCTCTGCTACGGGCACCTTGCCCTGCTCCTCGATGATTGGATCCTTTACTGGATCCAC
Organism: Nicotiana tomentosiformis; assembly: GCF_000390325.3. NCBI lineage: Eukaryota > Viridiplantae > Streptophyta > Magnoliopsida > Solanales > Solanaceae > Nicotiana > Nicotiana tomentosiformis. Next base: position 146,375,651 of record NC_090812.1, on the reverse strand, counting down.
GGGTGGCATGACTGAAACAACTCTAGGACGCCCACATCCTCTACCACGAGTTTGAGCCCTCCATCGGCCTCTAGCAACAGGGGGAGCAGCTTCTCCATGATCGGGTACGTCTGCCGCGTGCGTTCTCACCATCTGTGAGAGAATAAGAGAAAGATACTTAGCACAACATCAACTGCACAATAGGAGATGAATAAAGAGTAGTTTCCTAACACCCTATATCCCCTCGAAGATAAGTATGGACATCTCCGCATCGATCTACAAGACTCTATTAGGCCTGCTCATAACTTGTGAGACCTACGTGAATCTAGTACTCTGATACCATGTTGTCACGACCCAATTTCTCCTATAGGCCATGATGGCGCCCAACGTCGTTGCTAAGCAACCCAACGGTGAACTAACCATGTGATTTCTCTTTTTAATATGTTTCCAAGTAATTAAATTCTATTTATTAAGAGATTAGGGAGTAAAAAATTTAATAAATAAAACGAAGGCAACTAAGTGGCAATCATAGTGACATAAATATTCCAAAACCATAAAGTCTACTAGTATGTGTGCCAAGACCTGGTTTCACAAGTGTATGAGCAACTAGTAGAATATACAAAACTCTAACTACTGTATGAAATAAAAGTAGAAAGAAAATAAGTGCAAAAGAGAGACTTTAGGTGTTGCGGAACGGCTCATGAAGCAGCTCACCACTAGGCCTCAGGGTAACGGGGGTGCGCGCCGGTATGACTGCCAGATGCACCTGCCTCATATCCTGCATGGTTAGTGTAGAAGTGTAGCATGCGTACATAAACATGTACCCAGTAAGTATCTAGTCTAACCTCGAAGAAGTAGTAATGAGGGGTCGACATCGACACTTACTATGGGCTAACAATAAAATACAGAAATTCTAAATAAGCATGGGTTATGTAAACAATAATAACTCAATAACAAGTAGGAAATAAATAATTCTTTCACAAATGGTAAATCCCAAGTCAATTTCTGTCACATATAATTTTAACCTCTCAAGCCATAAAATAATATCAAATACAATTAAGCTCTGAATATTATCACGCACGATTATGCCGAAGTCGTACGACCCGATCCAGAATAATGTGTACATTGATGACGGTCGAGCAGCACCTCACAAAATTATGGCCCCGCCCAAACATACCAACAAGTTAAAAATTATAAAACGGACCTGCTCGACCTCACGAAACATGAAAAACAATACCGAAACTAAGAATCACACTCCAAACTAAATCAAATCAACTTATTAACTTTAAGTTCTTCCAATTTGCTCCGAACGCGCCAAATTATACTTCAACTACTCGGAATGACACCAAATTTTGCGTACAAGTCTTAAATCACCTTACAGAGCTTTTCCCATCCTTGGAATCCCAAACGGATCTCGATAATACCGAAACCTACTCCAAACTAAATTTAAAGAACTTTCAAACCTTCAATAAGCCAACTTTTAACTTTAGGCACCGAAACGCTCCTGGGTCATCCAAAACCTGATCCGGACACACGCCCAAGTCCAAAATTATCATACGAACCTATTGGGACCGTCAAATCTCGGTTCCGAGATCATTTACTAGAAATGTTGACCCAAGTCAATCTTAGCCCTTTAAAGCCAATTCAAAGGAACTAAGTATTCCGATTTCAACCTGAACCCATCCAAATCTCGAACTAACCATCCCCGCAAGTCATAAAATAGTAAAAGCACATACATGGAGTCTTATTTAGGGGAACATGGATCTAGAAAGTGAAACGACCATTCGGGTCGTTACACTTGCAGACCCACCAAATCCCTCTATCCACAGTACGTTCAGACACCACAAAACCCGCCTATTACCACCAATGCAACTCACACCCTCCTCGTGACGGAGTCATTTTTACCACTAACCAGCACATACCTGTGGAACATACCGCCACCCATTATCGATATGTTCCCCATGTATATTCCATTTCTGAACCTATCTTTACAGCGCATGTCATGGTCAGGGTGCCTTATGAGATTGACCAATATGCTGAGAGAGAAAAGGGAAGCCAGGAGTAAGAAAGAGGAGTCAGTATCTGAGTAGCTGCAAATCTTGAAAAGTAAATAAAGAACCTCCAAGTTGCCCGAGGAAGTGAATGTTTGGACTACAAGGATTTGTGTATTCATCCGGATGTGGATATGCCAGCATAGTATAAAACTCCAAAGTTCGATATCTTCGATGGGACGGGTGATCCCCACACGCACTTGAGGGCATATTGTGACAAGTTAGCCATAGTGGAAGGAATGAGAAGCTAAGGATGAAGTTATTTATAAGGAGCCTGACGGAAGAAGCACTCACTTGGTATACTCGATAGGATCCGCAAAATTGGAGAACTTGGAAAGATATGGAAGAGGACTTCATGAATCGCTTTCGATTCAACACAAAGATCACTCCCGATCGGTTCGCATTGGTGAAGCTACAGAAAAAACCATCCAAGTCATTCCAAGAATATGCACGTCGATGGAGGTCAGAGGCCACCAAGGTGCAAGCTCCGCTGGATGATAGTGAATTAACCAAGTATTTTATCAGAGTCGAGGAAGGGATATACTTTGAAAAGATGAGGGGAATGATGGGACAAAAATTCCCCAAGCTGGTCAATATGGGAGACTTCTTAGAAGAGGGCATAAAATCCGGTAAAGTACAATCCATGACAGCACTACAAGCGACCAGCAAGGCCATCCAATCAGGGTCAATCAGTAGCAGAAAGAAGAAGAAAGAGGAGGTCTCAACAGTTGTCCCTTACTATTAACCCAACCCACATCATGGAGACACTTCATATTCCCCAAACAATCATTCACCACCACCCGCTTACGCTCAAGTCTATAACACCCAGCCATATTATCTTCCTCAACCACAATACAACCCTCGTCGAGCCAACAACATGAACCCACAACAACCATATGCTCATGTTCAAACCATTACTCACCAAAACTGACCCGCTTATGCACCATGCCCTCGTCCCAACTTTGAAGAGAGGGGTCCTAGAAATTATACCCCAATTGATGTGCCTCTAACAAAACTGTTTGAAAGATTGAGAGGAGCGGGATTGATACATCCAGTGGAAGGAAGGGTTCCTCAGTACCCCTCAAAGTATTTTGATGCAACAAAAAGATGCGTGTACCATTCCAATGTACCTGGTCATGATACTGAAGATTGTTTTAAGCTGAAAATGAGATTAAAACATTGATTAAGAGCAGAGCCATTCAATGCACTTCGGTACCGCCCAATGTGAATCGCAATCCGCTGCCAAATCACCAAAATCAGGGAGTTAACATGATCATATTGGATGAACAGTATGACCTAAAGGGAACGATTGTCACTACAGGAAATGTAGAAGCCACCAGGATCCCTCCTTAATTCGATCCAATAATTACAGTACAAGTGAGGTCTACAGTGACTGTTCAGGCTTATCAGCGACAACATGTCGGTGCTACAGGAGACAAAGAAAGTCGAGCATACAAAATAGTCCCATGGACGTAACAGCAAGGAGGAAAGGCCAAAATGATGGATTCTGCCACAGCCCATGGTATGGCTAGGTTTGGGAGATGCTACGATCCTGAATATGTCGATCGAGGGAACTTGGGAAGAGAGCAAATTCAAATAAGGAACATAACAGACCCAGAAGCCGCCGAGTTTTGGAAGAGAATGGTAAGTGTACCAAGAAACACCACCAGTGAGGCGCTAGCCGCAACAATCGGGAAAATGGTCGAAGCAAATATGATCACTTTTAGAAGAGATGAACTTCCCGTCGAAGGCGCATGTCATAACAAAGCTCTTCATATCACTATCAAATATGGGATAAAGTGGTGTCTCGAGTGTTGGTCGATGGGGGTTCAAGATTCAATATTTGTCTGTTATCCACCCTACGGGAGTTAGGAATTCATTTGAGGGAAGTCAAGTAAGTCCAAGTAAAGGTGAGGGACTTTGACGGTTCACAAAAGGATGTTATTGGAGAAATTTATTTGGCCTTGCAGATTGAGCCGGTCGAATTCCCCATATTGTTTCAAGTAATGGATATCTCTTCTTTCTACAACTTATTATTGGGAAGGCCCTGGATACACATGGTAGGGGCTATCACATCCACTTTACACCAATGTATGAAATTTGAGCGGGGATGTCAGGAGAATGTAGTCCACGGGGAGTGTGGTCACCCCGCTTATTTGGAGCATGTTGTTCCATTCATTAAAGGGCTAGGCGGAGGTGTTTTCCATGCAGTGGAAATCATGAAGACTACCGAAATGGAAGAGACTGAATAAACCTTAGGAATGTAGTCATCGTATAGATCCAAGATGTCTATGAGGGAGATGATGAAATATGGATACAAGCCAAAAATAGGGTTGGGATCCAGGTCGGACGGGATCACAAAGCCTAACGGGCAGAAAGGAAGGGCCGACATAGGATATCAGCCTCCGGAGAGGAAATATCATACCAGTAGATCCGGGAAAAAGGTTTTTGTGCCAGAGCATATTTCAAGTACGGGTCAGAGCTCAGTACCAGAAGATGATATCATCGATGGGATGCTAAAGATGTTCGTGATTATGAATGAAGAATGTTGTGAAGGGGCTGACATCAAGACACCGACTATCAGGGATGCCGAACCAGGGCAAAAGCTACGGAATTAGACCAACAATCCATCTTTGGTTCGCCGTGAGTCTTGGTAGTATGGAACTGTAAAAGTTTTCTTTTGAAAAGTGCACGGTCAATTGAGGCATGCAACGTGTCTGTACCTTTTAGTCATTTGCCTCTTTTGAACGCTCAAGACTTTCCTCTTTTGATGAAATGAAAAGAATCATTTTCTCAAATATTGCAACTTTATTTACCGCTTCTTTTATACTTAGTTTTTCCTTTCAGTAATCAAAATGCTAAAAACTCGCATTTCGCGATTGTGACATGTAATAAAATCGCCGAGCGCAATGACCCAGATTACGAGGAGTATGATGCTAGACAATCTCCCATAGGAGATCAAACAGTTGGAGAGTCAAAAAAAGCCCAACCTCGAAGAAACAGAAGTGGTCAATCTTGAAAATGAACAAGACGTAAAAGAAACCAGAATCAACATTCATCTAGAAGCCGAGCAGAAGGAAAAACTGGTTGAGCTCCTTCGACAGTAGACCAATCTTGCATAGTCATTTGATGATATGCCGGTATTAAGCACTGAGATTGTCTCGCATCAACTGCCCACCGATCCTACCAGACCGTCGATCAAGCAGAACCCCAGGAAATTCAAACCTAATTTAAGTATGAGGATAAAAGAAGAAGTGACCAAGTAGATAGAGGCGAATGTGGGGTCACCAATTATCCCAGTTGGTTGGCAAATATCTTCCCAGTACCTAAGAAAGACAGAAAGATCATAATATACGTGGATTATCGAGATCTCAACAAAGTTAGTCCAAAGGAAGATTTCCCTCTTCCAAATATCCACATCCTCATCGACAACTGCGTGAAGCATGAACTGTAGTTGTTTTTGGATTGTTTCGCTAGGTATCACCAAATCTTGATGTACGAGGAATATGCAGAGAAGACAATATTCACCACACCTTGAGGAAATGTTTCGAGTGCCTGCGAAGGTACAATTTGAAGTTGAAACCGGTAAAGTGCATGTTCGGAGTCCCTACAGGAATACTCTTGGGCTTCATTGTAAGCAGGAAGGGGATAGAACTGGACCCATCAAAAATCAAGTCAATTCAGGAATTTCCACCACCAAAGAGCAAGAAAGATGTAATGACTTTCCTGGGTAGATTGAATTACATCAGTCGCTTCATAGCTCAGTCCACGGTAATCTATAAACCCATTTTCAAGTTGCTGAAAAAGGATATTGCCACAAAATGTAAGGCACTGTAAACATTTTCCAAGGAATTTGAGTTTTGTGGTGCCGAGGTGGGCTAAATATGCATGGGAGAATTGGTGGAAATTTTTGGCAGAAGAAGGTAGTTCTGCGGTCAAGTTCGCGACCGCAGAACCACTCCGCGGGTCGCATAATCATCGCGGAGTTGAGAAGAAAATTTGTTGAATTTAAAAGGTCGTTTTGCGTTCCATTATGATATAACGCACTTTTTGCACTAACCTGGATTTCCCAGAAACTAAGGCATTATATGTCACCATACACTACGCATCTGATATCTCGGCCCGGTCTACTCAAGTACATCTTCTAGAAGCTGATGCCTATCGGAAAGCTAGATAAATAGCAAATTCTGCTCAGCAAATTTGACATTGTGTACATAACTCAGAAGGTTATCAAAGAGTAAGCTTTAGTCGATCACCTCGTAAAAAATCCAGGGGGTGTGGATTATAAGCCACTTACTACATATTTTCCCGATGAAGAAGTATTATTTGCTGGAGAAGATATTGCAGAATCGTACCCTGGATGGAGAATGCTTTTCGAGGGAGCAGCAAACTTCAAAGGAGACAGAACTGGGGTAGTCCCGATTTCAGAATCTGGACAACACCTATCCAGCATCGGCAAAGATAAGATTCCCGTGTACCAATAATATGGCTGAATATGAAGCGTCCATCTTTGGGATCAGAATGGCAGTCGACATGAACGTCAAAGAACTTTTGGTCATAGGGGATTCCGATCTATTGATACACCAAGTCCAAGGAGAATGGTCCACCAAGAACGTCAAGATACTTTCGTACCTGCACTGCATGAAGGAGCTATGCAAGAAGTTCATGAAGATTGAGTTCAAGCACGTCCTCAGGATTCAGAACGAGTTCGTTGATGCCCTAACAACTTTATCATCTATGATTCAGCATCCAGACATGAACTACATTGACCCTATCGAGGTAGAGATCGGGGATCAACATGCCTATTGCTTCAATGTAAATGGAGAACCAAATGGTAAACCATAGTATCACGACATCAGGAAATTCCTTACAACCAGAGAATACCCGGAGAATGCTACTAATGGTCAAAAGCTAGCCCTCAGAAGGCTAGCAAACCACTTTTTCCTCAACGGGGAAGTCCTGTACAGGAGGACCCCAGATTTAGGTTTGTTGAGATGTGTAGACGTTGCCGAGGCAATCAGGTTATTGGAAGAAATACATGCAGGAATGTGCGGACCCCACTTGAATGGGTTCACATTAGCCAAGAAGGTCTTGAGAGTTGGATACTTTTGGATGACTATGAAAAGAGATAGTATCTGGTACGTACAGAAGTATCACCAGTGCCAAATTCACGGGGATTTCATCTGGGTTCCGCCAAATGAGTTAAACATAACAGGTTCACCTTGGTCGTTCGATGTCTGGGGCATGGACGTGGTTGAACCTATAGAGCCTGCTTCATCAAATGGACATCGCTTCATCTTGGTAGCCATCGACTGTTTCACTAAATGGGTCGAGGCATATACTTACAAGTCCGTCACAAAGAAGGTAGTGGCAGATTTCATCTGGAACAACATCGTCTAAAGATTTGGAATACCGGAGTCTATCATCACTGGCAATGCCGCTAACCTCAATAGTGACCTCATGAGAGAAATCTACGAGAAGTTCATAATCGTCCACTGCAATTCCATAGCCTACAGACAACAAATAAATGGGGTAGTCGAGGCAGCCAATAAGAATATCAAGAGGATTCTACAAAAGATAGTGGACAATCACAAGCAATGGAACGAGAAACTATCTTTCGCCTTACTAGGTTATCGGACCACCATGAGAATATCAGCTGGGGTAACGCCGTACGTATTGATATACGGCGTTGAAGCTTTGATACCCGCAGAGATCAAAATACCATCTTTAAGGGTCATTCAAGAGGAAAAATTGGACGACGCAGAGTGGATACGGGTTAGACAGGAGCAACTCATGCTCATCGACGAGAAACGAATGGATGCAGTATGCCATGGTCAGCTATATCAAAATAGGATGGCCAGTGCATTTAAATAGAAAGTGTAGCCTCTTCATTTAGCACTGGGGCAGTTGATCTTGAAGAGAATCTTTCCCCACCAAGAGAAGCCAAAGGAAAGTTCGCACCAAACTGGCAAGGTCCTTACGTGGTTCACCTAGCACTTTCGGGAGGAGCTCTAATCTAGGAAAAAATGGATGGAAGAATCAACACGAAGCCCATCAACTCAGACACAATCAAGAGATAATATGTTTAGAGTTAGGTTTTACTGTAATAGAACTACGTTCAACCTGACTTCCCACGGAGGGATATGTAGGCAACCCACGCAGAGTTCGGTTTCTCTCCCTCTTCTCTTTTGTAATAGAAAAACCAAATATCACTTTTGTATGTTGCTCAGGAGCTACGCCGAATTGATTTCCTTAGAAAGGAATGCGTAGGCAATCCTCATTAGATTAAGTCATCTTTTGTAATTGACTTACATTTTGGCCTAATTCCATTTGGATATATAGGCAGTCTGAGTCAGACACCCAACTTCATCCTTAAACTCATCATTTGTTGTAATCGAACTACGTCTTGACCTGATTCCATTTGGATATGTAGGCTATCTGAGTCAGGCTCGGTTATCTTCATCATATTTTATCATAATCCATGAACTACGTTCAGACCTGATTCCATTTAAGGAGGTCGCAGTCCGAGGTTAAACATGCATTTATCAAGGACGAGGTATCTAAACTCCTTAAAATAGGATTCATTTGAAAGGTCAAGTACCCGGGCTGGTTAGTTAACATAGTAGTAGTGCCTAAAAAGGGGAATAAGCTAAGAATGTGTGTAGATTACAAAGATCTAAACAGGGCATGCCCTAAGGATTCTTTCCCTTTTTCCTAACATCGATCGAATGATTGATGTGACGACCAGACAAGAGATACTCAGTTTTCTCGATGTATATTTTGGGTACAACCAAATTCGAATGGACTCGGGCAATCAAGAAAAGATTTCTTTTATCACTAAATACGACACTTATTGTTATAGTGTAATGCCATTCGGATTAAAAAATGTTGTTGCTACCTATCAATGCCTAGTAAATCGGATGTTCAAAGAACAAATACAGAAATCAGTTGAAGTTTATATTGATGACATGTTAGTCAAGCCCCTGCGAGCAGAGGACCATTTGAAATATTTGCAGGAAACCTTCGACATATTGAAGAAATACAATATGAAGCTGAACCCAAAGAAGTGCACACTCGAGGTCGGATCGGGAAAATTCCTCGGGTTCATGGTGTCCAATCGAGGGATCGATATCATCCCCGACAAAATCAAAACCATAGAGTACATCACCATGGTGGACAACGTCAAGGCCGACTTCGTGGTCAACTTTATGCCAGTCTTAATACACGAAGTCGAAAGAAAATTATTCCTAACCTCGGGGACTACCTTAGGAATTTGGAACCTTTTGATGAACGGTGCCACGAACGCAAAGGGGTCCGGGATCGGCATCATGTTAAAACTACCTACAGGGAATGTAGTTAGGCATTCTATTAGAACTGTGAAATTGACTAACAATGAGGCCGAGTAAGAGGTCATGATTGAAGGTCTCGAATTGGCTAAAAGCCTTGGGACTGAGGTGATCGAAGCTAACTGTGACTCCCACCTAGTGGTAAATCAAGTCAATGGGATGTTCGAAGTGAAAGAGGAACGGATGCAAAGGTACTTAGACAAATTACAGGTAACGCTACATCAATTCGGGGAATGGACCTTGCAGCACATACCTCGAGATCAGAATAGTGAGGCTGATGCTCTCGCTAACTTGGGGTCGTCGGTCGATGTCGATGAATTCAGTTCGGGAACAGTAGTACAGCTCATGAAGTTGGTGATAAAAGATGGCTACGCCGAAGTAAACTCGATGAGTTTAACTTGGGATTGGAGGAACAAATACATAGACTACTTGAAGACCAAAAAATTTCCCTCAGATCCCAAAGAATCGAGAGCCCTGTGTACCAAGGCTACCATATTTAGTTTGTCGAAAGGACACTGTTCAGGAAAACGTTCGACGGCCAGCTAGTGAGATGCTTGAGGCAGGGAGATACCGAATACGCCTTGAGAGAAGTTCATGAAGGCACGTGAGGGAACCATTTAGGGGCAGAATCTTTGGTCCAAAAATTAATCAAGGTCGGCTATTACTGGACCGAAATAGAGAAAGATGCGAAGGACTTTGTATAAAAAGGTGACGACTACCATAGACACGCACTGATATCCATCAACCGGGAGAGCTACTACACTCGGTCTTGTCCCCGTGGCCATTTATGAAGTGGGGAATGGACATCGTCGGTCCCCTATCGTGGGCAACCGGTAAGGCTCAATTCATAGTATTCATGGCCGATTATATTTCCAAATGGGTTGATGCTCAAGCATTCGAAAAAGTCTGGGAGAAAGAAGTCATTGACTTCATATAGGACCACATAATATGTCAATTCGGGATACCGGTCGAGGTCGTTTGTGATAATGGGAAATAATTCATCGGCAACAAGGTAAATAAATATTTCAAAGATCACAAGATTAAGAAGATACTATCAACACCTTACCACCCTAGTGGGAAGGGACATGCAGAATCAACAAACAAAACCATACTTCAAAACCTGCCCTAAGTCCTGTGGGAATACCGTATGACTTCGAAATCAAGCACCAGGGCCACCCCGTTTCCCTAGTCTACGGAGCTGAAGCCTTGATACCAGTCGAGGTGGAGGAACCGAGCCTCAGTTCCAATATGCAACAGAAGAGTCAAACGGAGAGGCCATGATCACGAGCCTGGAACTATTGGATGAAAGGCGGGAGGTTGCCCTAGTTCGGTTGGCCACCTAGAAACCGCGAATAGAAAGATATTACAACCGAAGAGCCAACCTCCAACACTTCAAGATTGGGGACTTGGTGTTGAGGAAAGTAACATTACACACCCGGAACCCGAACGAGGGGAAGCTGGGACCAAATTGGGAAGGACCATCTCGAGTCGTCGGAATTACCGGAGAAGGCTCATACATACTCAAAGCAGGAAACAGTGTGCAACTATCGAATAATTGGAATGTGACACACTTAAAGCGATACTACTGTTAAGGTATGAACTCAATTACTCTTTAACCATGTTATGAATAGGACTAACATTTGCAGGAAAACAGCCAATGATGGATGTGGCTATTCGGTCTGAAAGCATGTGTTACACTCTTTTTCCTTGAATCGGTTTTGTCCCAAAATGGGTTTTTCGGCAAGGTTTTTAACGAGGCAACAGTAAAATATGCTAACTTAGATTTTAAGATCGGTCTCAAACCGGAGTCAATGATCGTTCACCTCATATCAACAGTATACGAGCCCTCTCAAGCTCGGCCTCGAATGTTGGGGGCCATTACCCTTAGATTAAAGTTTTTAGCAAGGAAAAAATGAAAACCTTGTATGCTAGAAGCTAAGGCGTGGTGGTTAGGATTCATTGTAAGGGATAAACAGTCATATGAACCGTGCTCACATAGTCCTATCTAGCCATGATACAAGTTTTATGTGCTTTCGATCATGTACTTTACACACTAAGAAATGAAAGAAAGTTCCGCCTTGCTATTACGAATTTTCTTGATTTTTCAATTCCGGATCCTAAGAGCCCACGGGATACCCCTACTCGGGGACTATCAAGTCCAAGGTATACACCTACTAGGGGACTATCGAGCCTAAGGGATACCCCTACTCGGGGACTGTCGCCCGAAGAAAGTTTGGACAACCCGGGCTACCAAATCCCGGAGGCACCAAACCTATTAGGCGGTGCAAAAATACAAAAGTTTACCGCCACCCTAAAAGCGGCTCGGAGACATCCAAAGCTCGTAATCAGAAAGTAAGTCCTTTATAAAAACTTGAAACCTGCTAAAAGGTTACCATCGGCAAAAGCATCATCTAAAATCACTTAAGCATCTTGAAAACCTCTGGTCACACCAAGGTTTCAAATCCTCAAGCAAACAAAGTTGTATCGAGGTCGGGCTCCGTTCAGACCTCCGAAAAATGAATGCCCCATAACTACATTTGATTCTATGCCAAGGCATCAATAACATTACATGAAAAGTAATTATAAAGAGATGCTGGAAAAGTAAAGACATGATATTTCCAGAAAGAGAAATTTTCATATATATGCCGAAATATATTTAAAAAGGACCAATAAAAACAGCCTCAAAATAAATAAAAAATAATAATATATACATGGGGGGTGAACAAAAATTGAAAAAATACTAATGCATCTACGCCTGGTCTTTAATGGGGCCCGACTCATCGCCAGAACTGGCGGAGCCCTCGGAACCCTTAGAGCCTTCGACACCCTCAGGCTCGTAGAGCTCCTTTGCCTCGGCCTCGAACTTTTTAGCTACTCAATCTCGGCCGCAGATCGAAACCTCTGGCATGGATCTCTTCGAAGGTCTCTCTCCGGGACAATTGCTTCACATACTCAGCCTTTGTCTTTAGGCGGGTCTCGGCTGCCTTCACATCGTCCTTGTACTGGGCCACCATTTCCTCGGCATCAGCGGAGGTCATGTCTAATTTGGACTTCAGCACCTCATATTCTCTTCCGAGGACATCTCATCCTGCGAAAACCGAGCTAAGTTGTGCTCGAAGATCATCATTTAGCTAAGACCACTTGTCAGCTTTATCTTCTCCACCCAGAGTTGGTTCTCAACCGATGCCAACTCCGCCTTAGCAGTTTCTTTCTCCGAAGCCAGTAGGCCCATCCTGCCCTTCCATACTTCGGCTATGGCCTTGACCTCGTTCATCTCGGCTCGGACCTAATCGATTATGTCAATCTTCTGTTGGACCTACGAGGTTGTGTTGTTAGTCACCACGACTAGCTCCTCGTTTTTAGCTTCAAATACCTTTACCTTTTAAACTAGGTATACATTTTCCCTCTTTAGGATCGAGGCCTCCTTCTAAGCTTTTCCAACTCGGCACGGAGGTCTTTAAGGGCCTCATCCCGTTGCTCACTAAGAATCTTGTATATGTCCTTCCGGACCTTTTATTTGCGCTCGAACTCGAGCTGGCTGATTTCCAAGCAATACCAGAGGAAGCTTTCATGATGAAGCACTGAAGCCTATAATACAGCGGAACTAGTAAGGGGCATCAAGGTAAAACTTAAGCGAAACTCATGAAAGGATTATGAAAGTGTTAGAACCTTACCCGGTTCAGCGCCTGCTGCGCCTCGTTAAAAAGACTCGATGTTCCCACCTCATTCATCTTTTCCTGGTCCTCCTCGGTCACTAGGCATCGAAGGTAGCTGGCTACACCTACTGGAGATGACAGGATCCGGGCATCCTCCGGGACTATAAGAACAACCATCCTCTTGCTCTTGGGGTCCATGCGTGGTGTAGGGAATTGCTTCACCAACCTTGGCTCGTACTCAGCCCGTCAGCTCCTGAAAGCACGTCCTTCTTTGGTATATCCAGGTGACCCATACCGGAGAAATCTTTCGATGTGGACATGTTTATGACATCGAAGAAGGAATGGAGAGGACCCTCTGCACCTTGAGCTCATTCACTTGATTTTTCTTTTCCCGCTTGGGGCTCTTCAAGCATGGACGCGGTATATGAGGGCATCTCAATGATGTCTATCACATCGGTCGCCTCCTTCGGGACAGGAACGACTTCTCGGGAGGTCACAGACCCATCTCCACTTCAGCCTCTCGAATCTGAAGGGGATCGGCCTCATGGCCCCTTTCCTTGGTCGCCGCCTGCTCCCCAGCAGGGGTTGATCTTTGGGCGACAAAGATGTCATCTTCTTCAGGCTCATCCCTAGGCCGATGAAGCAAGTCAGAGTCTGGTATCCGGGACCTAGTATTCTTTTTGGGCTTACGAGCTCGGGTGGACGCCCTTTTGTTTATCTTCATCTCGAGATTCTAGGAACCAGAGGACTTACTTTTCCTCTTCTTCTCCTCGGCAGCAGCCCCGGGCTATCTCGAAATTGAGGGATCGACAGGTAAGGATGCATCCTCGTCCCCATCCAACGGCCTAAGTTCGGTCGTCTTAGGCAAACCTACAAGGAAAAGGAAAAGAAGTCAGCATTATGTAAGTTCGTGGCGTAGTAATAACTATTCAGGGGAGAAAGCCTTACCATGAGAGCGGGCCTCCCATCTGCCATTCAAAAGTTTGTGCCACACGCGCTCGTAATATGACATCTGCTTGCAGATTTCTTCGATCCACTCCTTGAGACGGGGGACCGCATTGGGAACCCGAACAATAGCTGCACGACCATAAATACTGGTGATGAGAGAAGAAATAAGGGAAAATTGACACTTAAGGAAATACTACACTTACGAGATCTTTCACTTCTGGGGGAATGGTAGGAACTCGGGAGGGATCAAATCTTCAGTTTTTACCCGAAAAAATGCCCCTGCCAACCTCGGTCTCGATCCTCATCGATGCTCGAAAAGGGAGAGTTGCTGGCTCGGCGAACAAGCTTGATTACTCCCCCTCGGAAAATTCGGGGACTGTGTAGACGGAGTAGGTGATCGAGGGTGAACCGAGGAGATTCGATGTTGTTTACAAAATAACGTAGGAGGATCACGGTCCTCCAAAGGGACAGGTAGATTTGTCTGAGGCACACCTCGTACCTCTTACAAAAGGCCAAGACTACTAGGTCTACCGGGTCCAACGTGAAGGGGTAAGTGTAAACACTTAAATACCCCTTCACGTGGGTAGTAATATCGGTTGTAACGTGCGAAGGATGGAAGCGGGGTTCATCTATCCTTTTCTATCGTTTCGGCAAACCTACTCTCTTGGAAACGAGGGGACTATCTTTATACAGGTGAAATCAGGGCTGACGCATACTCCGATTCCCTGGTGGGTCAAATGAAGCAAGGATATGACTACATGGGATCGGAATCGGAGCTGGAAACTTCTTGTAGTGAGGCCCAAATGGAGTGCTCGCCACCGGGCCTGATAAAACAACATTCCCCGAACCTAGAACGAGCTTCGAGACCTCAAAAAGCATGGCAACGGTTGCACACGACTAACGAAGGGTTGTGATATCCGCACCCCACCGAATATCATGGCGCGGATCTCGCCCGATGTCGGTAGCATATCAGTAATCGACGAGAAATGAGGATTTTTACCTTTTTTAGAATTGTACTAGGGATGAAACTCTCTTACTATATAAAGGGGAAGCTTTTTATTCAATAGACACATTGTAACACGTAAATCAAGGCAATTCAAGTTTATTTTTCTGCTCTCCAGCTATTGCAAAGTTCTTATTTTATTATTATTCCTTATACATAATTGGCTTCGAATTGAGGTTCCGGTCGAGAGCAAAATTATTGTTCAGCTTAAATTCGAGCTCGGCATTAATGTCACAATTGGTTTGATTATTCCTTTTGTCTTTAACTCGTTTATCTAACGTTCTTGATTATTGGATCAATCTACATATCCCTAAAATCGCGTATAAATTTACTTGTTATCTGTTTTAGGGGTAAATAATAATATTCTTGTCTCCCTTTACATTGAAGAGCTTATAGAAGTATGTCTGCTATTTTCACTTAATATGTACCTCCTCCATCTATACTTTGCCTTCCTCGTCTTTGAAGAACTTCACTTGATCTAGGTCTCGAGCCTTTCTCTCTCTCACCTTGGCGAGCCTACACAGTATTTTCTCCCCGTTTTTATCTAGTAGCTCTACATACAAGCGTTCAAACGTTGTCGTTTTTGCCGCTAAAACCGCTAATTTTGCCTCTTTCTTCAACGTATTGTACCTTTCCATATTCGACCTCCTTTCCTCCTCATCTTTTCTCTCCACTAACTTTGTATAAGCTACTTTCTTGGCTTCCACTTTCACCTTGACCTATCCATTCTACCACCAATCTCCTCAATGTCACCGAAGTGGCCATTCGAGACACTACTAAAAAGGGGAGAAATCGACTGCCAAAACCGACCGATGTTGGTCGGTAATTAGCAAAAAATCAATTGAAAACTGACCCGATTCGTGGAGGTCGGTAATCGTGTGGTCTATAGAGCCAACCGACCAACTTCGCACTCAATTAAATTCCCAAAACGGCAAAAACAAAAAAAAAAACATTTGCCGAGAAAACCGATTGAAATAGATCGGTATTTTTAATTATATAATTAAAAAATGCACCATCTAGAAATCGAATCAGGGTATGTACTATGGCACGATATTATTCTACCACTAAACCATTGGTCATTTTGGTTTAAGACTTTATTTTATTTTATTTATACTCTTTAGTTGCATTTTCGCGCGAAAATAATCGACTAATATCAATCAATTTTATTTAAAAAAATAAAATTACCAACCGAAATCGGTTGGTTTTTTAAAATGATTGACCGAAATAACCGACCGATTTCGGTTGATTTTTTGAGTATTAATTTTAATTTATTTTAAATAAAAAACAACCAAAGTTGGTTGGTTTCTTGAAAAATAAATTTCGTGGGACGCCAAAATAGTTTCCCGCATTTATGCCAAAAAATGACCGAAGTTGGTAGATTTCGTAAAAAAAATTGAAAAGTAAAATATTTTGAAAAACCGACCGACTTCGGTCGATTTTTCGGCCGATTTTCACGGTCGATTTTGGCCGAATTTCTAGTAGTGGGACCTCCAACACATATCTAGCTACTTCCCTAATATAGTTAGCGGGCTTCTCCCACTACTCCGCCAAGCCCCTAACGCCAGCAACTTTTCCTCCATCTCCTGAGCTCTGGCGTTGCTCAAGGCACCCCATTTGATCCTACGTCTGTCATGCCCCACCCACATATTCATCTTCCGCTTAATCTCTAAATCCATTGCCAAAAGCTTATGTCTGAGTCGAAAGATTCTCACTCGAATAACTTTGTAATCCCGACATAATCCTCTATCACACTTCCTAAAGAGCAAGTAATCTATCCGCGCCCTTTTAATGTTAGTAAATATATAAAATAAAAAAAATGATTTTTAGCTATGAAGTATAATTATCAAAAATAACATATTTTAGATAAAATAATAAAAAAATATTAGAATATAGAACCTGATTTGATTGATACGTTTGCTGCCAATACCTGAAAATCTGAAGGAAAATAAAAATACACAATTTTCTGTAGTCAGTACTCTTCGATCGGGTATTGCCATCAAAGTGAAGTTCTAAAAGAAATTAAAATTTTGACTCAAAGTTACAAATAGCAGCAAAGAAACTCTGTTGTGATACAGTCATATAGTACTTAATATTAAATATTGTAAACAACGGAAATTATAATACACCATATAAATATTCTTTTTCAGTCCTCCCTTAGTTGACTACCAAAATAATTCGTAAGAACAGTAAGTAGAGAGAGAAACAAAAGCTTGTAAAGAAAGAGAAAATTTTATAATAAAAAAATGTATGTCCTTACCAACTTTGGTCTTTGTTCCGCGTAGAAGAATAACAAGAGTCTTGTGCTTTTGAGAGAAGGGAGTAAGTTTTTCATCATAAATGATTTTCAGAACTTGATTAAGAGGGTAAAGAAAGTAAAATAATATAAGTATAATATAAATATGGAAAAAAAAAAGTTTATCCCGAAAAAGCTTTTACTTTTACCTAAAACACTGTTCGTATTTCTTGTAATATGCTAATGTTCAACATCAATAACCGCAGCAAAACATTTGGGATTTTTACCTAATTATACTATAATATAAACTTATTTATCACCTTTATTTACGTTCCTTATTAATTATTTTGTATATCTATATTTACAAGTTATATACAAAATCATAAAAAATAAAAAACTTCAAGATCCCTTAATTTTAGTCTGTCAATTACAGGACACCCACCCCTCATTTCCAATAACCACCCCTACATTTAAGATTCTATTTCTTTTCCAAAGGATGTAAAAAATATTCTCTCTTTCTTAATAATCACCCAAAATTTCTCTTTTATTTTTATATATACCCCCCCCCCCCCCCCTCAATTTTCGATTCTTTTCCTTTTCTAAAGGTTTTCAAACTCAATTTCTCTCTTTCTTACTAGTCACCCAAAATCTCTATTTCTTATTGATACAATGCAGACGAAATTCAAAATATTGCTCTAGAATCAAGTTGTGGGTAAGTTTTGAATCTTGTTTTCTTTCTTTCTAATTTTTGTTTTCTATGTGACTTGTATATGATACATCAATACCCAAAATAATACTTGATACAATACTAATACAATTATAATATGATTATATTAGATTTTTAGTGTGGAGTTGTGATTGAAACTTGAAGAAGATGAAGATCATAATTGTATCCTAATTTTTCAGAAATGTATTGTGATTGTATTATAATTGTATATGTATCATAATAGTTGAAGGAATTATATTGCAAATGTATGATAATTGTATATTCATTGTATATTGTTACGAGCAGTTGTGATTTCGTGATGAATTTCACAGTTTGTATCACAAATATATGATAATTATACATTAATTTATTAATATTGTATCATGTATTATTTTGGGTATTAATGTACCATATACAAGTTAGATACAATTGTGATACAAGTCTAATATAATTATGTTTTAGGCATTGATGTGTCTGATACAATTTAAATATAATTATGATATAGTTATTATACAATTATCATACAATTCCTGAATATTTCTTCATTTTTGGTGTTGTTCAGTCTCCCAGCAAAAGAAGCAATTGATAATTTTTTAATAATATAAAATTATCGGCAATGGTGTGAAGAGGGAAGATGGAGATTCTGGGTGTAGATTAAGGGATTTTAATTTTTTTTTAAATGGAGAGAGAAGAGGAGAGGAAAAAAAGGAAATGATGTAATTGAATCCCTTAATTGAAGGCACTAATAATGGGGTGTGAGCCTTTTAATGAGCAATGTATACAATTTGTAAGAAAAACCTATATACTTATTAAAAACTACAAAACATAGAAAATATAGGTAAATAAATTTCTAATATAATATATCTATGTAAAAATCCCAAAATATTTCGTTGCCCTTTCTCATTAAGAAGGAAGAATTATGGCCCTTGTCATTTGGCCCGACGGCCTAACCAAAATGGCTCAGGTTTGAAATCCTTATCCTATTTGGCCCAGGTTGTCCATAACATGAAAGAAACTTTTTAACCTTTAGCCTACATTAATTATTTTAAGCGTTATATTCAGTTTTCACTTTTATTTTATTTCTTCTCCCTATTCTCACGCTATTGTTGTCTTTCTTCTTCTCTCTACTTTCTTTCTCCCAAATAGACCACAAAAAGCAGAGAGAAATTAAAATTTCTAGAGACAAAAGGTGGGAGATTTTAGACAAGAATACTTATTTTTTCCATGGATTTATTATTGTATTTTATTTCTAATCCTCATTGTTGTCTCTTCAGATAAAAGGTGGTTGCAATTTAAGAAACTGAAGAATAAAAGTCCACCATTGAAGGTCATTCAAAGCTTTGCTTTCGAAAATGAGTTTGTTAGTTGTTTGGATCGAGTGTTGTTCCAATTGATTGAAAACATCAAAAGGAGTTCAACATTTAAATTTGAAGTGATTTGGAGTAAATTTGAGCAAGTTTTGAGTTAAATTTCAGAAAATACGCAAGGAAGAAGACGAAGTCAGTTTTTGTATAATGATGTATAATATTGTATATGGGTGTATAAACACTTCTTATACATCATTATACACTTTTATACACCTTTATACAAGCGTCTGTAGACGGACTTCTTTCACCACTTTTCGTTGCAATTCTCGTTCGAAACCAGTCCAAATCTCCATTAAATGATTTCAAATGTTATATACAATCTCCTTATACTATTTCTAACAAGTCTAAATAATACCCACTCCAAATTTCTCACAAAACTAAATTTGAAATTTAAATTCACTTATTTAAGCTTATTCTACAATGGTGGACCAATCCAAATCTTCATTAATGACTTCAAATTTTGTATAAAACCTCTTTCTACTATTTCTAACAAGTTTAAACAACATCCACTCCAAATTTCTCATAAAACCATATTTAAAATTTAAACTCACTTATTTAAGTGTGTTCAGTAATGGTGGATTATCTTAAAAAACTAATTTTCACTATCCAAATAGATTTGATTTGTTGAACTAATGTTTGAGTCACAATTACTTATTTCAAAATTAGATTAAAAGCTTGAGCATTTAAAAAAAAAAAAATTGAATAGTAATTTCGAGAATATATTTGGAGTTGGATGTTGAATCTTAGCTTATTATTTTGGGCTATAGCTTTATAAAGTTAAATATAGGCCACTTAGTTGTAATATATGTGTGTGAGTTGTATTTATGTGTAATTCCCCATTAAAAAAATTGTACTTTTTAAATTAAATCTTTAATTTTTTTTTTTTAAAAATACATAAATTTATTGCTAACGAAAATAGGGCCTCCAAATTTATGGGGCCTAAAGTCTTTGCCTTACACGTCTTGGGGTTCAACCGGCTCTGGGGCGTTGGATATTTTAACGTAAAAATAGTAAGGGCTAGCCAATTTTTGGACCGGTAATTAAAAAATAGCAGTATTTGTAAAGTCATTGAAAAATAGCCATTATTTTGCTGCAACACGAAAAGTTCCAGCATAATATACTGGAGATTGGAGCACTTGTGTATGAACTTCCAGCATATTATGCTGGACTAGTATATTATGCTGGAATTCCAGTATATTATGATGGAGTTCCAGTGTATTTATACTGGAACTCCGGTATATTATGATGGAGTTCCAGCATAAAAACTTACAAAACAATGATAGATTTTATTTTTTTATTTTTTTTGGGGAGGGGGGGGGGGGGGGGAATTTAAGACTAGTTGTGGGCGATGGAGAGATTCGAACCCTTGATTTTGTTTTTTTTTTTTCGTGGCATTACTAGCTTATGCTTTGATCCAAAGTAAAATGGGCCTTCATTCACATTTTTTCCCTCCAGGAACAATCCGATCCATTGTCGTAATGAGATTTTTACCTTCATATACTACATATAAAACTTTATTACCCTCCCTAATCAAATTTTAACTTAATTACATAGGCATATATAATTTACCAGTTGTATACAAATTAGTATTAATGAGTATCCCTTTGTATTAGGAATTGAATAGGGAATAGTTATTCCACATCCATGCTCTCTCTCTCTCTCTCTCTCTCTCTCTCCATCTCTCTCTCTCTCCATCTCCATCTCTTTATCTTCTTCTTTATTCTTTTCCTAATTTTTCTTCCTTTGTTTTTCTCTGCTTTTTATCCTCTCTTTTTTATCAATGAATTTCAATTGTTTTAATATAGTGTTTTTACTTAGTAATTTTCTTTCATGTTACACAATTGGTGTTCGAATCGAAATTGTCAATCAATAAATTTTGAAGGTGTTTGATTCTCCACCATTGACAACCATTAAAAAAGCTTCAAAATTTTGAATTCGAATTTCAGTTTTCAAAAACTATTATTTGTTTGGATTGGGTGTTGTTCCAAACAATTGAGAATATTCTTTGGAGTTTATATTTCAATTTTGAGGGTATTTGGCGAAGATTAAAATTGATTTTGGCTGAATTTTAGATTGAAACTTGAAGAAGAAGAATACATGACAAACAATATACTAACGAAATTGTATTAAAGTTGAATGTAAATTGTATTTAAGTTATATTCTGTTGTAATTATATATTTTTATTATTTGAATATTGTATGAAAGTTGAAAAATAGTTGTATAATGTATGAATCGTTGTGTAAAATTTATATTTAAGTTATAAATACTATATCTTTTTACATAAAGTTGTTGATATGTATCAAAATTGTTTTAAGAGAGGATGTTTTGATTGGAATTTCAGAGAGAAAGAAGAACACACCACTTACAAAATATAATATTGTATAAAATTAGTATGAAAATTGTATTTAAGTATTATGATATTGTAGTTGTATTTAATTGGGTAAATATAATATAAGAAAGTTGTAGATAAGTTATAAATAAGTTGTATATTATATATTTAATTGTATAAAATTTATTTTTAGTTTATATGGTATTGTAGATGTATCAAATTTGTACGAAATATATTTTTAATTTGTATGTTGTTGTACCATATAAATTTATCATCTCTCCATATTGCTTACGCTTCAACTGCAACTAATCTCGAGATCATTGATATATATGTCATGTTTGCGATATTCACCACTGTAATTCAGGTTGGGTACATGGCTTTTGTTGGGTCCTTCCCATTCAACTCTTTCTCTTTGGGTACTCTCTTGTATTTGCACAACAGGCCTTGCTGTTTGTCTCCGAATCCAAGTAAACAAAGACAAAAAAAAGGAATTCAAAGATTTGCCACCAGAACGTGCTTATGCAAAAAGAATAAAAAAAAAAGGGAAAATCTGCAGTTTAGTGTTTCATTTGGTGATAATAAATTTTCTTGGACAGATTGACGTTCCTAATCTCGAGAGAATGTTGCTTACCCAAATACTGTTGCATGTAAGGATGCTGTTAAGGCAATGAATGAGGGAATTACCAGCACTTTCGCCAAAAAAAAAAAAAAGGATTATATACGGCGAGAGCGGCGGATAATAGGGAAAGAGGAGAGGAGAGAAAATAGAAAAAAAATGTAACTAAATCCCCTAATTTAAGGCATTAATAATAGATTGTATATAATTTGAAAGTAATTCTTGTTTAGGGCGGGTAATATACAAAATTAAGACAATTTTGGTAAATAAGTTTCAAATATTGTATAGGAAGAAAAACATATCGTGCGTAATCACAACTTCAAGCTTCGGCTCCCTTATGTTTTCTTTCTGTTAAGGTACAACACTTCCCTAATTCTGCATGAACGTGAAATGCTTCATGCATCAGGCTATTCTTTTTTCTTTTTCCTTATGCCATTAGGCTTTCTAAGTGTAGTTTTTCCTTAATGAAGATTACGGAAGTATGTTTGATCTATCATTTTCATAGTATGGCTACGATTTTCATTTCCGATTTTTATTTTTATTTTCGTTAGACAAGAAAAAAGTACTTCTCAACGGAGATAGTTCGCCCACAACCCCCACTTCAAGTCTTAACATGGTTGAGTGATAATTCGGTATATTTAAACAGAACTGAAATTATTGAACGTGAATATTCTTACAAAGGACCATGATAAATTGAAAACAAACAACAGTACCAAACGTACCCTTGACGTTAAAAAGGACAAAGAACATAATGAGACAATCATTAAGCCTTTGAATTTTGATTCACCAAGTATAACTGCGGGACAATTTTAGTATGTACATTACTACCTTTACTTGAGTCTAGCCGTGGCAAAACCAGAATTTTTACTAAAGAGGCCGAAAATATAAAAAAGTAAATATACGAAAAAATCAAAGGGATTAAGCATCTACTTTATATACATAAAAAATAATTTTGAACTTACATATACAGGTGATATTTTAGCGAAGAGATTTCCAATGAACCCCTTGCGCCCCCCATGCTACGCCCCTGGTTCAGCTATACGTTGGTGAGCTATGTTTTGTCATTTCTTCCACAGAGTTGATATTTCTTTCCTCCTTTTATTGATAGGCTTTTGCAAACTCGAAGCCCTTAATAAATATGAGGCTCTCCATATAATAGAGAACTGAATCAATCCAACTTATTCCCATTATCCTCTTCTGTTTTGCTTTGGGTTGAGCAAGAATGGCATGTTTGGAGCATCTTGAACAAGGGAAAATATTTGTATGAGAAACAAGTACAAAAAACCAACAACAACAACAAACCAATGTAATTTCATAAGTGGGGTTCGGGGAGGGTAATGTGTACACAGAATTTACCTCCACCTTGAAGGTGGGGTCCGGGGAGGGTAATGTGTACGCAGACCTTACCTCCACCTTGAAGGTGGGGTCCGGAGAGGGTAATGTGTACGCAGACCTTACCTCCACCTTGAAGGTGGGGTCCGGGAAGGGTAATGTGTACGCAGACCTTATCTCTACCTTGAAGGTGGGGTCCGGGGAGGGTAATGTGTACGCAGACCTTACCTCCACCTTGAAGGTGGGGTCCGGGGAAGGTAATGTGTACGCAGACCTTACCCCTACCTTGAAGGTACAGAGACTGTTTCCGATACACAAACAAGTACAGAAAACCAATCGATAATTTTATATATGGTATAGACAAGGGAATATCATTTCTATTCATTGATAAGGAAATAATTTCTCTACGACTACTTCATAATATTGTTTAAAAAGTTGGATACTTACCATCACATTCGCGAAGAAGTTCAAGTTTGATCTTCTTGATATTTGCCAGGACATCTTTCATGTTCAACCTCTCATTAGGTAATTCCGCTGTACAATTCAATGCCAACTCCAATATAGCAGAAACACGATGCAACTGTTTCTTAAAACCAATCTTTTCAGATTCCAATAAACTGACATCAATAATATCCTCTGGCGCTACAGGTAGTGAATTACATACCCAACTCCTCATGCTCAAGTTTTCTTGAAACATTTCATCGTATGGATTTTTTCTTGTGAAAGTTTCCATAAGCATAATGCCATAGCTATACACATCACAGCTTGTAGAAACTAACCCTGCTGATCCATACTCTAAACAAACATTAATAGAGTAATTAGTTTCTTGACAGGCCGAATAAACAAGCAAAAAATATATCTGATGGGATCATATAAAAAATACTTGAAACTACTTTGAGTAGATAAAGATAAAGTAAAACAAAGAAGGTTCAACAGGAATGAATCAAGAGTAAGGCAATTAAACTGAAACTATATACTATAACTGCAAGTTTCTTTTCCTTTATAATCGTTATATATGCATGAATATAGGTTTGATATTGCTGTATTTTGATGTTTTCAATACCATTTTCCATGCAAAATCTGCGATAGATTAAATTAGAACCAGAAAAATATTATTAAAGCACTTAATATTTGATAAAAGGACAAAAAGAAAGTTACCTGGTGCAATGTAACCCATTGTAGCAAGTGTTTCAGTATGAACAGTAGATTCCCCTTCACCTAATAATTTTGCCAGGCCAAAATCACTCACATGTCCAACTAAACTTTTGTCTAGCAAGACATTACTAGGCTTCAAGTCGCAATGTACAACAACTGTTGGGCAACCATGGTGGAGATATTCCAAAGCAGATGCCACATCAATCATTATGTCTAATCTTTGGATTATGTCCAAGAAGTAATCATCAGAATGTAACCATTTCCCCAGGCTGCCATTGGGCATGTACTCTAGTAGTAATGCTCTAAAATCCATGTTGGAACAACTGCTGATAACTTTGGTAAGATTTCTATGGCGAAGGTTGCGCAAAACTCCACATTCAAGATCAAAACTCTTGAATGCAACTTCAGATTGTAAGGTAAACACTTTGATGGCCAAAACCATCCCATTTGAAAACATGCCCTTGTAAACAGAGCCAAAACCTCCACGGCCTAGCAAGTTGCATTGGTCGAACCCTTGAGTTGCCCTTTCAATTTCAATATATGAAATCCTGGTTGGTGTTGTTGTTGCAGGTAAAGATTCGACTTGAGTTGGAACATTTCTGTTCCCACGTCTCTTTACCATGAACAGAATAATTGAACCTAATCCCATCAACGAAACTGCCAATGGGATAAGTACAATCAGAAGAACTTTGTTTCTCCGCGATTGATGAAGGGACCTATCCTTACAAGGTAAGAAAAGGAAACCACCACATAACTTTTCATTTCCCATAAAAGATTGAGAGGTGAAATTGACAAATGGTCCTTTACTTGGGATTTCACCTTCTAATCTATTGAGTGATACATTGAAATGCTTTAGATATTGAAGTGCCTCTAATGATTTTGGAATCATACCTGAAAGATAGTTACTGGATAGATTCACCGATTCCAAACTTAACATTTTTCCAAGTGACTCAGGAATAAATCCTTGTAACTCATTATAAGCCACAGAAAGATAAAGTAGCTTCTGCAAGTCCCCCACTGTGCTCGGAAAACTTCCTGAAAGGTGATTCCTTGACAAATCTAAGAATGTTATGGCATTCAAATTTCCGAAATCTGGAGGTAAAGAACCAACCAAAGAATTATTCGACAAGTCAAGCTCCACAAGATCTTTGAGGCTCCATAAACTCATAGGTATCTTAGTGAGCCTATTTGAATTTAGATAAATATTTCTCAAAGAGGTAACGTTACCAATGCAATACGGTATCGGACCCGAAATTTGATTATATGACAAAGATACCATGCCCAACACCGGCAAATTGCAGAGGCATTCTGGCAAGGGTCCAATTAATCTATTCTGGTGAAGATATAACCTTTGAAGATTGTGTAAATCACAGAATGTGCTTGGCACTGATCCAGTCAAGTCATTGTCGAATAGGTACAAATCGGTTAAGTTACTTAAATTCCCAATTCCTAATGGTAACTGGCCACTAATTTCAGAATGACGTAAATCAAATAGTTCAAGAGAAGTGGAGAGATTGCCAATGGACTCTGAAAGAACACCATTAAGAGGATTATCCGACAAATCTATCTCTCTCAAAGATCTGCAGTTTGCCAAGGAAGCAAAGATACTTAGTTGTGGAAATGTTAAGTTATTACGGAACAAGCGCAAACGTTCAAGCTGTCTCAAATCCCCTAACGAGTTAGGAATTCCACCGCTGAATCTGTTATCATCAAGTATTAATTCCTTTAGATTTGAAGAATTGAACAATGAGTTGGGTATAACTCCACCAATGTTGTTTTCACCAAGATGCAAATACTGTAGAGTCGTTGGCCAGTAGCCTAAAGCAGATGGAAGACTACCTGACAAGTTATTGTAGGAAAGTGCCATCCCTCTTAGCGTAGAAATATTGAAGAGCTCTTCCGGTAAGGAACCACTTAATTTATTGAATTGCAAGTAAAGTAACTCCAATTTGTGAAGATTCCCAATCTCTCTAGGTATAACACCTGCTACATTATACATAGAAAAAGGATCCAAGTTAATGCAATTGTTTCTAATTTTGTTCTAACTTCCATGAAACAATTCAGAAAGAGTATATCTGGATTGAGGCTATCTAATTACGCAAGTTTATCAACGTTGCATCAATATGTAGATAATGATATATAATTTATAGGTCGAATATAACAACTACTATGGACTTCATATATCAATAATCAACAACTTCCATATGCAAGACTAGACTGGATTACCAAACAAGAATGATTTGCTTGAAAATTACCTGATAAATTGTTGGTGTTGAAATTAAGTAACCATAGTGATGACATGTTGAATATGGTGCGCGGTATTGAACCCACTATGTGGTTGTTCTCAAGTTGCAATTTCTGCAATTTTCGTAAATTTCCAATCGTCTCTGGAATTATGCCTGCAAATTAATTTGTGAATTAGAGAACACTGCACACCTTTATGGCACCAACTTGCAGACCTTTTGTTTACTTATTGTAATTATGGCCAATATTTTGGCTAATGGAGTCATCTCACATAAGCACAAGTATCTTTGCAAAGTATAGACTTTGTTGGCAATATTCTTTGGGACCCAAAAATATTGCATTATGTGGTGGACATTATTTGCACAAGTTGTATCTCTTCTTTTACACCTAAGAGGCCAAGACTTTTTTGCCTATAAAAGGGAAGGCAATTAGTTCATTTTATACACACCAACAAGACTTGAGTCTTCATTTCTTTATTTCTTCCTTTCCTCCTTTATTAAGAGTGTTTTGTATGACAGTTAGTGTTGGGAAGCACTTGTGTGAACCCTTTCTTTGGAGTGATCTTGTGAGGTTATTCTCTTAGGGTATTTGGGATTAATTAGAGTATTTACTCTAATTTTTGTACTCTTATTGTTATAGTGAAATTGCTCCTCTCCGCTTGTGGACGTAGGTCACACTGACCGAATCACGTTAAATTGACGTCTTCTTTATCTGCTTTAATTGCCGTTATTGTCAACTTCCATTGTCTTTGTTATTGTCATTATACCGTTGTTTGGCTAAATTTCGCACTACCCATGTTCCCGATCCTAACACTTATGCTATTGGCCAAAGCATGCTCAAGGAAAAATGATAATTTACCTTCTAAGTTGTTTCCCCCAAGGCTTAATATCTCAAGCATTTCCAACTTTCCAAGTTCCGGTGGAATGGTCCCGCTGAGCTTATTATAGGACAAAGCCAAGTCATACAGTTCTGAGCAATTAGATAAACCTGCTGGAATGTGACCACTCAATTGGTTGGAAATTATTGAAATGCTTTTGATTCTTTGAAGACGGCTGCAGATATCTACAGGAAGACTTCCTGATAATTGATTATATGTGAGAGCTAAAGTCTCCAAGGAAGAGATGTTCAAAATGGAGAAGGGGATAGAGCCAGTAAGTTGGTTACTGACTAAAACCAACTCTTTAAGATTTTGAAGGTGGCCAATCTCTTTGGGAATATTGCCTTGAAGACGATTGTATCTAGCACTGAGAGTTTCTAACTTGGATAGGTTAGAAATAGAAGGAGGTATATGAGTGAAAGCATTGTTATCAAGAATTAACATCTTAAGCTCAGAAAATAAACCAAACCACATTGGAATTTCTCCGCTAAAATTATTGTATCCGAGATCAATTGCCCTTAATCGACGTAAACGAGACAAATCTTGAGGAAAGTCTCCGTGGAAATTATTTTTGCTCACATCGAGAGAAACGAGAAAGGAGAGGTTTCCCAACTGTGGCGAAATGGTTCCATGAATGTTCATGTTGGATACATTTAATGCAGTCACCCTATGGTGGCGAGAGCCACAGCTGATTCCAATCCAATTACAAACTGAAGCTTGAGAAGACCAATTTTGAGTGAAGGGATGAGAAGAGTTTAGAGCAAAGCTTGCTTTCAAGGCAAGAAGAGCTGATTGATCTGTGGTTATGTTTGTGGCCATGCATGCCACTAAGAAATAGAGTTCGAAGACTACCGAAAGAACAAAAGAGTAGGATTTCTCCATGAATACAGATAATTTGTAGTGTTAGAACTACAGCTAAACTAAGGAATAAAGCGTTCATCTATAAGTAGGGACAAGAAGTTGCTAATGAAATGTGGGAGGCAGGTGGGGAAAAGCAGTGCGAGGATAAAAACATAAACTTGACTTCACTAAGTCTATTTTACATGAATTAAAACATAAATGAATCCATCATTAGTTGTTTTATAAACAAAACAGAGCTGTCAAACCACAAAGACAATCTCTCACAATAATCCAAAAATCAATTTTTCCAAATACCACATTCAAACACTCACAAAGGACAAAAAGATAAAACAAACTCTAATTCAAGCTGCTTTCTAGTCCAAACACTTTGCAATGTTTCTTGGCCGGCTGTTGAAATTGATATCCACATGATTGCAGTATTAATATTATACTAGACATTCTTTAATTAATTTCAACTTTAATACTCGTCTTACGCGTTGAATTTATTGCATGTGCAACCCCTCTTCCTCTTCTGCTATGCCCTATAACCTTTTCTACTCAATTTTATATCTATGTATACAACAAGCAAGCTTTCTATAGTTTCCTGTTTTCTTTTTAATTGTTGAATATCTTATTATATTTTATATTGGTAAAGTGTGGTCCAATTTGAATACACCTCGAACAATGCACCAGATTTTGTTCAATCCACAAAGACAACATGTTGGTAAAATAGTTTTATCCACAACAAAGTTGTAGCAGATAACTTGTAAATTTTTATGTTATTACTCCCGTATCTCATCTAGTTAACTGAGAAACAGTGACATTTTCTATGAAGGTGGGCATCCAGGAGTCAGAGGTTTGGTATTTAACAGAGTCCTACTAGGAAAGCAGATTTTCTTTTAAACTGCCTTCTTCATAACAGAAGCCAGTTAAGAAGAAAGAGTTAAGTAAATTAAATTTGGTTCACTATAAACTGCACAAAGGTTGCGCAACCACAAACAGCTATATCATAGAAAGAGATACTTCTGATGAGCAAGAAGATCCTGGTTGTAACAGTTTAGCAGATAAATACTCTATATTTCACGAAACATGATAAACTGGAAACAAACAACAGTATCCAAAAGTACCATTGAGATTGAAACGGACAAGGAACTATATCATCCTTTCAATATTAATCAAGTCATCGTCTCATAAGAAATAGCATCATTCATTTTCAGACCTTGCTCATCATTAGATTCTCTAAACAGCTCCTATGAAGGTGGAGGGAAAAGGAGTTACGGCTATGGTGGTTAACAGAGCCTTTTTTTCTTTTTTCTCTTGACAGAAAGATCGGAGCGACAAAGGGCTGAATCTCAGTGGAGCTAACAGAGCCCTATTGGGAAAATAGCAAGGTAATATTTCACAAATATGGTTTTTGTATAGAGGATGGAGGACCAATCTGATTACTTAGGTATACATAGTTACTCTACTGATGATAGTGAAATAATGAAAAGCAATTTCAAATATAAGGTTTGAAGTAGGTAATGGGACTGTAGTTTCTGGACTCAACCTGACATTGCCTTTCTGGTGAGCATTGACAGTCAGATTTCGATGGGACACACTGCTCCAAAAAAAACCTTAAAAACAAGCTTACAAGATCAGAAAATTTTCAGATTAGTTGATATAAAAAATAATATGCGAAGGAGAATATTTTGACAATTCCACATGATGGTGAAAACTGAAAAGAGAATTTTGGCATAAGAAACAGGGGCGGACCAAGACTTTACACCAAGTAAGCTAAAAAAAAAAGACAATGAAGTGGTGCTAATGGAGTTCCAACATAGGACCTCATACAAATCTTGGACCTCTTTGACTATTACCTTTGACACATTCCTTATTTCAAGAGGATTCAAACGAATATATAGTGTCTGTGTGGAGTTTACGATGAAGGGGGTTCAATCCATTCCAGATTAAAAGTTAGTGAAGAAAAAACACTTACGATGAGCAAGAAGACCTTGTGCACCTTTATCCAAACTATCTATATTCCTCAGTTGTTGAGTTATTTCTTGTCCAATATAAAAATAGGTTCAATTATGTTTAAACTTATGATTAACTGCAAATAAGAATTTATCGTTCATCAGAAGTGAAGATCTATATTTTAAAAAAAATAATCAGAACCGAGCTTCTTAGCGCCTATTGTTGTCAAAGGCTTATTTGAGGTGCCCTTAAGAGCTAAGTGCAAAATAGGTTGGGCATTTCACCACATTTATGGATAACATAAAATAGGAGGCCTAACATATGGAATGAGTCTGGTTGTTACACCATGTTGAAGTGTATTACTCTCATCTGAAATGCTAAATTGTTAACCAGGGGACACATAAAAAAATTATGTTAGGTCCACAATACCCCACCTCACTTGTAAGCATGCATCTTCTCCTTGAGCAAAGCATGTGGAAATTCTTTTCCCTACTCTGATACTATGGAAAGAATCTAAACATTCAACTCAAAACCTTAATGTAGTAGGTAGGGTGACCCATGACTTCTGTAAATTCTTTTAGAAACTCTCACACAGTCAAGATGCCATCACTGACATGTAATGTTTCAAAGTCTACAATAAAAAAGAGATAAATCCTATTTTAATATCGAACGAGACATTAATCCAAAGTCTATATGTATTGAATAAGAAGTAGCAGAAAGAAAACCCATGCTAAGATGCAAGCTAAAATAACCAAAACAGAGATAACTCTCAGCCACAAGATTTGCATATAACAGCTTCGGAGCAAATAAATGCTCCCTGAATTACAAGAAGCATGATTAATTTAAACCAAGCAGAAGTTCCTAAAAGTAGCATCAGGATAAACAAAAAGAAAAGGACATTGTTAGACCTGTTGTTACTAGGGTCTATAACCGCAGAAAGAAGGGTGAAAGTAGGGCTTAAATGTAACTGTTTTATTTATTTATTATTATGTATATGTATTGGTAGTAGTTACGTAGCAGTTAACTAGCAGTTCAGGCAGTTACTTTGTGTTATATTATATTAGGAAGAAGGGAAGACAGGCAGTTTATTCTGTAATATTTTCTCTGGAAGATTTGGAGGTTAAGGTTCCTCAAAATACGTTGTTAGGTGTATTAATGTTCTAATTGCTGTTTGTTTCTCTGTAGAACTTTTTCTATTTGTTGGTGGCAATTAAGAATAGTTGAAGTGTTGTTCTGTATTGCAAATTCACTGACTACAGTTAGGAAAAATTCTGGTTTCCTAACAGACATCGACGCACCAAACAGGTATGCAGAAAACATAAGATCTCACCATGTAGGAGGTAGCCTCATTTATCACTTCATCAACTGGTCGATCAGCTAAAGAGATCTGTAAAGTTTGGGGCTGTCCGGAAGAGCATGACACTTCCCTGTGTTGGAAGCTTTGAGCTGCAGAAGAGCATGATGTTTCCAATTGTTGATCAGGAATTTTTTGGGAAGTTTCAGCTTCAAATGAAACCATATTATCTCTTTGACGAAAATCAAGCCGTCTTCTCTTAACAGAAGCATCCTCCGATTCCTGGCATTGGTCATCATTAGATTCTCTCAACAGGTCAGAACTCGGAGACTTCACACCACGTTGGACTGCGATGGTTGATTGATCTATCTGTTGAATTTTATTCTCATACACCAGAAGAAGTCCCCATTTTGTTGCAATGCCTGGGTCTATAGATGCCTCAAATAAGCAATAGTCATTTGGCTTCTTCCCCTTTTCACTATCAGAAGTATGCCATAGTGCTACAAAAGGTATGTAGCTAAAGCAAATGGCGTATTTACTACTATGAGAGAAAAATGTTTGGCAAGCAACAATCAAACATTTTTTCTGGAGTACAACTTGTTCTTGCCTGTCATATCTTTGCACTAACTAAGCTGTATCCTTAGTACAACCGAACCAGTGACTTCCTCTTCGTGATTTAGTATCCAAAGGTTTCTGGTTCTGAGCAGTATCTAATGGGACACGAAAGCATATAACAAATCCTTTGAATTTACTCTCATACCAACATGGATCAAGTGGAATGGAGAATCTTTTTGTATGCTCTTTTCGATAATGATTGAACCCGTTCCATCTTATATATCCATTGATGACAAGACTTTCAGCGAAAATTCTGTTAGTAGAAACAATATAATTAATACTTTCAACATTAGTATTAATTTGACTTATACCTTCAGCAAGGAGATCGTGAATAATCACTTGCAATTTTTGGACTTGGGTAATAACAGACTTGCTATCTACCATTTTATAGTCCAAAAATTTAGCGACAACGAATTTCTTTAACCCGGCATCTTCCGTTTTGTATTTCCTTTCAAGCGCTATCCACAGTTGTTTTGACGTCTCCATATTACTATAGACGTTATACAGATTGTCCTCTAGTCCACTAAGAATGTAATTCTTGCATAGAAAATCAGAATGCTTCCACGACTTAGTCACGAGAAAGCGTTCATTTTCTAGAGTTTCGTCGGGCAGAACAGGAACATCTTCCGTAATGAACTTCTGCAGACTTAAAGTCGTCAAGTAGAAGAACATCTTCTGCTGCCAGCGCTTGAAGTCAATCCCGAAAAATTTTCCGATTTTTTCTGCCGGTGCTAGTGCCGGTGTTGTTCGGCTTGTCGATGCGTTGGTAGTTACCATAGGAACAGTCTGGTTCCCGTTGTCATTCGTCATTTCTGTAAAAGAATGACACAAACGAACGTTAAAATCACGTAAATTTTAATCTCCACTGGAGTAGAAAACCACACAGGTTTTAGTCTCCAAAAATAGTGAATATAACACAAATACAGAAAATATTAAATTCCTTAAGCTTGTTATCTATCTGTATTTATAAAATAATTACGGAGAAGATAAAATAACATAAATGTAAAAGAAACAAAATTTAATCCGAGCCCACTGAATTCATAGTGTTTCCTTAAGGAATTTAATCCCCTCCTAGTACCCAAGGTTGTGGATTATTTTCTCCCAGGATAGAACGAATTACACACTGGTGTAGCGATACTTCAAACACCAATGTTTCAGCGAACACAAAGATTGGTAGCAAATCACACTTACTGATGCTTTGTTTGTAGTTAAAACAATGCGGAAAAAAGGAGGAGAAATCAGAAATTCGTATGGAAAATCTGAGAGAATGGACTGGTATTTATAGCCAATGTTGAGCTCAATCTGAAGAGGTGCAACTCTTCAAATCCCCGTTTACAAAAACCGGATATTTAATAAAAATTCTGTTAATATTTACTATTAACAAATAAATTTGGTCCAAAAAATTAATCAATCAATTGACCGAAGCCGAAGCCGAAGCCGAAGCCGAGCGAGCGACGACGACGGCGCGAGGCTTGCCTTCTTCTTAACTCTTTAAGAGCTATAAGAAGTGCAATTGTATATATGCCCATCAAAATCTTTTCTTCTTCCAATATGGGACAATATCCCTTTGTCAAGAAGGGAAACTCAAATATTTTTAATTTTCCTCCATTTCCCATTCACCCTCTTTTAAGCTACATTTAAGCTTAAAAAACCCAACAGGCATGTCATCCTATCTAAATGTACTCTTCGACTATCAATTCTACCGTAGCGCGTTTCTATTGGCATAATATATTGCATGTAAGTCTATTTTGTGTCTTTTCATAGGGACGAGAAAAAGGTGCACCACCCGTATAGCAAAATTAAAGATAATAAAATGCTGGGTGTACGAATAAAGTCCTACATGAAAAGTAGAAAAAAATTATCGGCTTATAATGTGTTGGATACCCTTAATGATGTGAGGCTTTTTAGGGGGAAAACATGTAAGTTTGATGCAAAGCGGACAATATCACAGTATATTAAGAGTATATTTGGGTATTTTAGCCCAACAATTGGTATTATAGCCAATAATTTGGCGGGACGATTATGGAGATGCGGAATGTGGCGTATGAGTGGTGCAAGATCAAAAAGGGCAAAAATTCAAGAAATTCAAAAAGTCCAAGAATCCATTCAAGATTATGATTCTTTTCCATAAAGATTAGGATTTCTTATTTTCGTTTCCTAGTAATTTGATTCTTATTTTAGTAGGATTATATTTGTAGCTCTAGTCAACTAGGATTGTTAGTTGATATCATATTTTTACTAGAATTCTTTTTTCTATTTTAGTTAGAATAGGTTTTGCTTAATTTTATTCTTATTTTAGTTTAATTAGGTTTAGTTTTTCTTAATATCATCAATTTTACTCTATGTACAGCCTATTTAAAGAGCTCTATATGCTGAAAATAAACATTGATGATTAATTTTTATAAGCTTTTGCTTCAAAAATGTGATTTATCTTTTATTTCGTTCTTCTTCCTTTATTTAACACTTTGTACAATCTTACGGGATTGAGGAACAAGTGGATAAGGTTCTTATCACCTTACATTCTTCTCACGTGAGTTTGAAGAACACTTTCGCTAGTTGTGAAAAACTTTAGCGGGTGCTTTTGTTTTTCTCTCTTTTGTACTTGAGAGATGCAAAACTTGAAACGTACATCAATTTGGTATCAGAGTATAGGTTTCGCTTCGAATTCTTGATTTGCTATCTTTTTTATCGTGTCGGCAGACAATAAAATAGCAAGTTCGGGATCCTCTTCAATGGATCTTAAACTAAAAATTCAAAATTAAGAACTATTTCTTGAACGAGACAATGAAGAAATTAAGGTGCAGCTAGATAGCTTGACGGAATCAATAGGGCATCTGACGAATTGGTTGAAGGTTTGGTGCTTCAAAATCAGGTATCAAATTTGCCACAACACCTACAAAACTGCTTCTGGTGTATTTTTCTCAAAAGTACTTTTGGAGAAAAGTAACTCATCTCCAAAAGTATTTTTTCTGCTTCTCCAAAACTGCTTCTACTTCTATTCAAAAATACTTTTTTTCCTCTAAAAACTTGGCCAAACACTTCAACTTTAGGGGAAAAAAGCACTTTTAAAAAAAAAAAAAAGTGTTTCTGGCTTGGAGAAACTTGGCCAAACAGGTTATTAGTTTCATGCAGTTCTAACACCAATAACTTCATATCGCCGGTTGAAGTTTGAGAGTCAATATAGAAAGGTTGCATGGACAAGGTTTAATAAAAAGATAAAATTTAGAAAGTAGGATTTATTTAGATCAAATGCTAAATTTTCTTACAACATGGAGAAGCTCTATGATAAGCTAGCAAAATATAACTTGAAACCGGGTGAGCATTGAGTCCTCATTCTTTGCTATAGCATATCTTGTGCCATCTATGGAAGTTGTTAGACTCGAGGACAAATTTTTTTCAACAAGGGGAGAATGATGCAAGATCAAGAATGCCAAGAATCCAAGAGATTTAAGAAGTCCAAGAATCCATTCAAGGTTATGATTCTTTTCCATAAAGATTATGATTTCTTATATCTCACTTCCTAGTAATTTGGTTCTTGTTGTAGTAGGATTATATTTTTAGTTCTAGTCAAACTAGGATTGTTAGTTGCTATCGCAATCTTACTAGATTCTTTTTTCCTAATTTAGTTAGGATAGATTTTTCTTAACTTTATTCTTATTCTAGTTTAATTAGGATTAATTTTCCTTAATTTCGTCAATTTTACTCATTGTAAGGCATTTTAATAGCTCTATATGCTAAAAATAAATATCAATGATTAGTTTTTCAAGATCTTGCTTAAAAACATAATTTATCTTTTATTTCGTTCTTCTTCCTTTATTCAATACTTCGGGCAATCTTGCGGGATTGAGGAATGAGTGTGTAAGGTTCTTTTTATCTTACATTGTTCTCACGTGAGTTTGAAAAATAAGTTTTGCTAGTTTTGTGAAAAACTTTAGCGTGGTGCTTTGTTTTTCTCTTTTCTTTGTGCTTGAGAGGTGCAAAACCTTGAAGACAAACTCTCCCAATGATTCAAAAATCAATATTTCCAAGTATCCTATTTGACCAAACGTCTGTTAGCTTGGGGCGTTTGGCCAGGAAGGTATAACGTATGGAAGACATGCGAAATACCTAGTTTGGTTCTTCCTTTTTTTTCCACGTTATTTTGGTTCTTCTTGTTGCATTTTGCGTTACTTTGGTTCCGGACTCCACGTTAGTCGTTAGTGAACATTTGTGTTAAGCGGAATTCTATCTTTCTACTTTATATTTATCTGTAGTAGAATTATTTGTAGGAACTCTTGGTACAAATGTTACAAATTGCAGTCACCCTTGAACAACCGTACATATATAGCAAATCACAATTGAGCTTAATTATTCATTACCAGACTACCTAAAGTTCCTAATAATCAGAGAGTGGCGAACTGCAGATTATCCTCTTCTCCAGATGCATAGAGCTTGTTAATGGTTGGAACAAGCTTTAGAGCCACTCTTTTCCTAGTAGCCAGTCCAAAAATCTCTGACAAGTCGACATCTTGAGCTGCTATTCCAGGAGGCAATTTCCAATCAAAGTGATACAACAAGCGAGCCAATGAGAGCTCAATAGTTGCTAGTCCAAGGGCGTAACCTGGACATCCTCTTCTACCTCCGCCAAATGGTAGGAACCTGAAATCTTGTCCCCTGAAATCGATATCCTTGTCCATAAACCGTTCAGGATTGTACTCCAGAGGACACGTCCACGACTCTGGATCCCTTCCAATGGCATAGGTATTGATTAGGATCCTAGTTTTTGCAGGTATTTCGTAGTCATCGATAGTGCATTTGTCCATTGATTCTCGAGGTACTAGAAGGGGGACGGGTGGATGCAGTCGCATAGTCTCCTTTATTACTGCTTTCATGTAATGTAGGTGTTGAAGATCAGATTCTTTCACCTTTCCTTTGTTGCCTGCAATTTTCCTAACTTCATCTTTTGCCCTTTCTAAAACACTTGGATGCCTAGCCAACTGTGTCATTGTCCATTCCAGTGTAGCTGATGTTGTATCTGTTCCAGCGACGAACATATCCTATAAAGTTAATAATAACTGTGTCAGTAGCTGAAGAGTCCTGTGCTCCAATATGCTCTATGATATTCAACTTGTCTTTGTATATTGAGAGCACCAATTATTGACTAAAGAAAGTAGGTAGAGAAGCTTATAGTGTTGGTGCCAATTAAACATGGTCTGCCTCCAAAATCATGATGTCCTATGTATATTAAATAAGTGTTGCATTCAACCAAATTTGAAGTTGGACTTAATGGGCTAAACATTGCTTTCAACTGCTAGTTATTTTAAAGGGCAGCATCATTAGTTCGTGCCTACAACAACAACAACAACCCAGTATAATCCCATTAGTGGGCATGAGAAGGGTAGTGTGTACGCAGACCTTACCCCTACCCTGAGGTAGAGAGGATGTTTCCGATAGACTCTCGGCTCCCTCCCTCCAAGAACTTCCCACCTTACTCTTGGGGTGACTCGAACTCACAATCTCTTGGTTGGAAGTGGAGGGTGCTCACCACTAGAGCAACCCACTCTTGTCTGCATTAGTTCCTGCCTAGATATAGCTTTTTCGCACTGATTATTGGATTGTTTTTTTACTAGTGTGTTCCTAAATGGACAGACTTTTGGGTGGCAAACAGGCGGGCCGGGCAAAAAATGGATAAATTATCCCACCCGATCTGACACATATTTAACACGGATAAAAGACGGGTTAACCGGCGGATAATATGGATATATATTATCCATGGCTTCTTGAATATGATCACTTTTGAGAGAATTTCTAGTCTCCCAAACTTGAGTAACTTCCCATTTGAGGCTTTACAAATGTAAAAGTTAAACTCATTAGTTATCTATTGGTTATCCATTTTCTAAGTGGATAATACGGTTTTTATCCATATTTGATCCGTTTTTAAAAAATTCATTATCCGCCCCATATTTTATTGGATGAATAACTGTTTTCTTTTAACCACTTTGTCACCCCCAACTATTATCATAATGATTCTTGTTCTCCTTCAACAAAGCATGAATAACCATAGTCTAATACACCTTGCATCTCACCATTATTTACTTTTTGGTTTGTATCCGCTTAACTTTTTATAATATGTTATCACAACGATTATTATCCTCCCTCAACAGCCCTTTGCATATCTCTACTATTTATAAAATTAAATAATTAATAGATCATACATCTTACCATCATTTATTTATTTGGAATTTTAACACATTTCACCCAAAAATAGAATATATTGCTATTGTCCAATATTTTGTTGTAAAAATTGATTAAACCAACTCTCCAAATTATAGTCTAGTGGTGCCGGGTCTTACACACAATAGGTTTGGATTCAATTTTCTTTATCCCCCAATCCCCTCCTCTTCTCCTTATTTGGTATGTTTTGCTTTTCGAGATTCAAATTAAGTGAATAAAATTAACCAACATTCAAAAATATATTTCTTTCACCATTTTAATGTGAGGCTAAATGCACATTATACTATTTTATGTGAAGTTTCCCAAATATCAAGTTTTAATTGAAAGATGGAATTATTTTAGTTCTATTTATTTTCTAAATTTTTAAAAAATGGTTCTTCTATACATAAATGAGTTTACTCGGGGCCTAAAGCCAGAATTTAATATAAGACCTAAATTTTTAAAAGAAAGTTATACGATATGTTTTTATTTTAAGTCTATTTTTCTAGCTTTTTGGGATACAAAGTGTTAATAATTCTTTTTATAGTCGATTTTTCCTAATAATTCATTTTCAATTGATAATATAGCCAACTCATTTGATCTTTCTTGAGATATTGTTAATTTTAGATAAGATTTTATAGAGCAATAGAAGTATAGAACTATTGGAAGCTTAAATTTCTTGGAGAAAGAAGGTGAGTAAAAATATTAAAGAGAAATATAGAAAATATGTAGGGGTTTCTGAAATATGGAGAGATCGAAAAAAGAAAGATTGACTTGGACAAATTAAGAAAGGGAGGGTAAAATTTTTACACGTTATCTAATGGAGTAAGAAGTGAAAAATTAAAATGTTGGGAAAACTATTCATCTACCCATATTTAAGTAAGTCAAATTATTACTTTATTTATACTTTGTTTCCTTTTATATTAAAAACTCTACTTTTGTATTAAAAGTACTAAATATTATTTTTTAAATATCTATAAACTTACTATTTTTAAAAATGGAGCCCCCAAATTTGGGGGCCTAAGGCACAAGCCTTACTACTCAATACATTAGAGCCGGCCGTGAGTTTACTTTATATACACCAACAATGTAATTTTTTAAATATTATTAGTATATTTTAATCGATAATAATAGAATATTTATTGCATGTTACTAAATCAGGATTATTATAGACAGTCTATTGCAGCTAATTTTAACCAAAATTTTGAGTGCAAAAGTTAAACTTAAAAAGAAAAAAGAAAAAAAAAAAAGAAACTCCATCCCGATTTATGTGATAAGAAATTTCGAGAGTTAAACTTTTTAATTTTGATCGAGAGTTCAAACATAAAATCTTTAATTTTTTCAAATAAACTTTAAATATTTAAAAACTAAATAAAAAGTAATATAAGTCATAATAATTAAATATTTAAAATATTTAAAAGATATGTTAAAAAATCTATGATAAAAATAAATTGGAAAAAAGAGAGTAGTGTAATAAATACCAGAACAAGAGCTTTGAGGTTGTCGTCAGTAATGGGGACTTCAAGATCATCTCTTTTCTGAACCCTTAGCAATACATCAACAAAGTCTTCCTTCCCCAAATCACCGCAACATTCATTTCTCCTTTTCACATGCTCTTCTATAATCTCCTCACAAACCCTTCTCAAATCTTTCAAATTTCTCATCAATCTCCTCTTCATCCCACTCACAGAGTTAATCCATTCCCAATTTGGGAAAAAATCCCCTACGCAAAACCCTGCTAACAGTGCCTGTGTCTCTGTCAACACACTCACCAAATCCTTCTCCTTCTTCTCTTTCAACCCGTCTATAAATCTCTTCCCAAATGCTACCCTACACAAAATATCATTCGCAACAGCAAAGAAAATCGAACTCATGTCGAGTTCACCGTCAGAGTGAGTCGAGATAACCCGTAACATGCGGTTTATTTCTTCATCTCTTATGTAGTGGAACGAGTTAACTCGTTTTGAACTGAGCAGTTCGGTGACGCAGATTTTTCTAGCTTGACGCCAGTACGGACCGTAGCGGGAAAAGGTCACGTCAGAGCAGCCGAAGGAGAGGTATTGAGCAGCGATGAGCTGTGGGCGGCTGGAGAAGATGTGGTCGTGGGTTTTGAGGATGAGTTCGGCGAGTTGCGGAGAGGAGATGATTACAGTGGGGACTTGGCCGAGTTGAAGGTAGATGATCGGGCCGAGTTTTTGAGAGAGCCGGGTGAAGGTGTGGTGGGGCATGTCGGTGAGGAGATGTAGGTGACCAATTACGGGGAGCGCCGGTGGAGACGGTGGTGTACTTGTTGGTCGACGACGACGTAGGATTTTGTAAAAGAGAAAGGTGGCAAGGGCAAAAGAAGAAAGTGCCATGATAAGAACCTGCAGTGTTGAATCTTCCATTTTTGTTCTTCTTCCTATTTGGATTGTTTAGTGCTAGTTGAAAGTGGAGTTTCTCAAAAGAGATGTATACTAAAGATTAAAGTGGAGAGTGATGTGGGACTTTTGGGATTTTGTAGATAATAAATATATTGGGGTAGTTGGGCAGTAAGGATGAGCTTATAACTTGGACTTTTGTTTTGTCCTAATTCCATATCCAGGCAACTGCGTAAATCAAGAGAGGAACAGTTCATTAATATTAACATTCTTTAATTAATTTCTACTTTAGTACTCACTATTTCTCAATTAATTAGATGAGATACGAGAGTGATAACATTACCTCCAGATATATGTATTGTTCTCCGTTGGTGCAGTAACTGGATTGATGAGCTGATTCGGTGTTTTAGGCAGATCCTTCTTGCTCAAAGTCGGCCACTGTTCCCTTGAATTTTTCCCAGCTTCCGGCGTTTTGGTTCCGGCCATTGATCTCCCGGACATTGCGATATACCACTGGTTATTGTTAGCATTCTTTGGCGGCCACTACTAGAAAACTGGCATATTTCATCCAAGGCATACCGATCGAAATCGGTCGAAAACAAAATCGAAAAAAAAAAATATTTTTTGACCGATCAATATTTGACCAAAAATAATTTTTTATTAAATTTTTTTTCAAATTTCCGACTATCTAGGGGAACTGCACCTACGGTTACGACTATGCCTAAGTATTATGTGAATGGTTATAAATTTCACACCGAGGAATGCTCCAAGTATAAAAAAAAGCAATAACAGTGGGGTGTGTGTCAAAGGTGGTGAAGGCAACCATGATGGGGCAAATGATTATTATGGTGTGATCAAAGAGATTCTAGAATTGTCATATTCATGTTGGCCAACTAAGAAGATCATATGTTTCCGATGCAAGTGGTTTGACCCAACACCTAGAAGAGGTACAAATGTACACTCACAGTACAACATAATTGAGGTTAATAAAAAGAGAGTATGATTGTTATGATCCTTTTATAATTGCAGAAAGAGTTAGGCAAGTGTACTATTCTACATATCCATTGCAGAGGGATAAGGCTGATTGGTTGGTTGTAATAAAAACAAAGCCTGTTGGTAGGGTGGAAGTTGAGAATCTGCTAGATGTTGCTTACCAAAACGATACCTCAAGTGTTAACCAAATGATGGATGATCAGTTAGAAAATTACTTGGAGCATCCTCAACGCATAATAGAAGAAGTTGATACGGAGGAAATAACAATCATAGAAAATGAGGATGAAGAATCACCTAATGAAAATGAAATAAGTGAAGAGGAAGGATTTTCAGACGAGGAAGGATACGTCGACGAAGACGACTAGCATGTTAGTTTTTTCAAGCGCTCTCAACTTATATAGATTTATATTCTCAATTCTAATATTTTTTTTAATTTATGCAGATGACCGGTAGGGGTCGAGGTAGGTCTAGGAAGGATAAAAGGCCTATTGATCATGATGATGGTGCTACACCCTCACTTCCTTCCACTCTATACTTGCATCCCTCTACTGCTGATGGCCGACAACAATCTTCTAGGCACATATCTATTCCACCACATCCATCTACTCATCATACTACCCACCATTCGCCCTCCCAGCAGTATTATTACCATTCTCCGTCACAGGGCTATACCTCGCTTCCCCCATATGATCCTACATGTAGTTACATGGGTCCATCGAGTCAGCAGTCACAAAGTCATGTGGTACGCCCTTCATCTGCTCCATTTGCTTCATCACCAGCTGGATCACATCAATCTAGTTTGCAGCCGACCGGATCGCAGTAGTGGTCTGGATCGATGCGGGGGTGTGGATCGCAACCATCTTCATCAGGGACCCCGTCTCCCTCTCCATGGAGTTTGTCTCCTAGCATTTCTAGACTTCGACTTCAAGATAGTAGCACTGAGCCAAATGCCTCCCCTTCTGTGCACGCTTCAGATTCATTGGAGGATGATGATCCAGATGAAATGCGGTATGATCATCAGGCCTAAGGGCAATGGGTAAGATTTATTTATCACTTCTTTATTTTTGCTGAATTATAATAGCTACTCTTGTTTATTTAATGTAATTGCTATGTTGCAGGTTCATACCTAATCATCAGGTTACAAAGACAATCACTGAAATTCTTGGCCGGTTGTATAATGCACCCTATCCGACTTGGAGTGACTTTCCACCAGATCTCGTGCAATAAATGTTCAACCAATTTAAGATTTTAATATAATTCTTATTTATTTAAGCATTATATTAACAATATTTTTATCTAACATTACATACTTTATTTGCAGACTAAGTGTGCCTGGGAGGACCGGTATAACCGTGAAATTTATGCAAATTGGGAGTACAAATACCGTAAGAGATTATCTGATTCTTTCTCCTCTGCTCGAAAGATTAACAAGAAGCCTTCATGGGTTCTATCGCATTTATGGGAGGATCTGCAGAGGTATTGGATCACCGAGAAATTCGAGAAGAATAGTGAACTGGGAAAGAAGGACCGAGCATCTGAGAAGGGTGGCTCCTTGCACTGTGTGGGT
This sequence comes from Nicotiana tomentosiformis, assembly GCF_000390325.3. NCBI lineage: Eukaryota > Viridiplantae > Streptophyta > Magnoliopsida > Solanales > Solanaceae > Nicotiana > Nicotiana tomentosiformis. The sequence goes on along the minus strand of NC_090812.1, from coordinate 146,331,992 downwards.
GCAAGGAGCATGGGAGCTACGAGGAGACTACTGGTAATTCCTTAAAATATTTACATCTATTTTTATCGAACTATATTTATATATGTTAATTTAGTTAACACATTTTATTATATTTATAGGAAAAAAATATGGGAGGAAGATGACTCATGATGAGTTCTTCATGGAAACTCACATCCGGAAGAAGAAGGCACCGACAGATCCAACTAGATGGGTCGAGGACCGGGTGGAGACTGCATATGTAAGTTTCATAACTACTATAAATGTTTATAATATTATATAGTTAATAATTTTCTATCTTCTAAATAAAGGGTCGCTATATGATTAATGTGGAGGAGTACACTTAGAGCTTGCCACCGAATGAGCAAGGCGAGCGACCACCCCTTTCAGACAAAGAAGCACAGAGGATATGATTGGATGTTGTCGGTGGTCCTAAAAAAGGAATAGCATACGGCCTTCCAGAGAAATCATTTCTGCGCTACAGGGCTGAATTTCAAGGTATAGGGACTTCCTTCCAAGGCGAGGCAATTGATAGGTCGACTATCTCGTCTATGGAATAGAAGATCGCAAAGCTGGCAACATAGCTTGAAGAGACAAAGGCTAGAGAACAAAAGAGAGATGAACAATTTGGTACCCTTCAAGTTCAGCTAGAAAAGAGGGACGGACAATTTAATCTCCTTCAAGGTCAGCTGGCCAATCTTCTTGCTAGTGATGCTTTCCCCATTCCCGGTCTCGTGAGCCTTTCCCATGTGCTAATCCTTCTCGTTGTGATCCTTCGAACCATGACGACGATGAAGGTTCTAGTAGTGAAGATGGAAATGATGCAATATAAAACACTCATTGAATGATGTGTATTGCTAAACAAAGTATTGAACTTGTCAATATTTAGTTGAGACTAGTTTTGAATGTTGATTGTATTGTTGATATTATTTTGTTATTGAACATTTGTATAGTTGTTGTTGTTGTTGTTGTTGTTGTGGTTGGCATTGTTGTAGTGGTTGTTATTAACATTGTTGGTTAATTGTTGTTGTTGTTGTTAGATAATGGTTGTTAGTGTAAGTTAATTATGTTTGTTAGTTAATTGTTGTTGTTGATTAATTATGGTTGAATGACAGTAATGTAATGCTGCCATTATAGGATGGATATTGGTTGTAATTGGCAGGTGGTATAGCTTAAAAACAGGCATTTTTGCCCAGTTTTTACCCAGAAAACTAACCGAAATCGGTCGAAAATTAATTTGTTTTGCCCAGAAATTCATAATTTCCGACCGAATTCGGTCGGAAATTTCAAATAAAAACATTTTTTTTGAAATTTTATTTATATTTATTTTTTTAAATAAATTAACCATTTATTATAATTTACAAATAATTATTTATTTAAATAAAATTATTATTTATTTAAAAATATTTGAAAATTTTAAATTTTTTTTAATTAGTACCGACCGATTTCGATCGGTAATCGAAGTTTGACAGTCAATCAATGCTTTGAATAAACCGACCAACTTCGGTCGAAAATTTCCGACCGATTTCGGTTGGTACACGTTAGCGACCATCATTTTTCTGACTAATTAAAAGCGGTCGAAAATTGATCGATTTTTATCAATTTTCGACCGATTTCGGTTGGTTTTGGTGGACGAATTTACACTGTTTTTTAGTAGTGCACCTCTAACAATTTCTGGCAGCTGCGCACATTAGTAGGCACACCATCATGCACCATGAGAGAAGAACGAAGTGTGTTTCCTTATTTATTGCCTCTTATATATTTATCTGTGGTTATGTGACTTGCCAATGTGATTAATTTGATTTTGGGTGAGTTCTTGAATGAATTGTGATTTGGACATAAGAATTGTAAAATTTCAAAAAAAAGTGAAAATATTTTTCAAGTGAAAATAGTATTTGAAAATTAGAGTTATGTTTGGACATGAATATAATTTTGGGTTGTTTTTGAAGTTTTGTGAGTGATCTGAGTGAAAATTTGAAAAACGGCCTTTTGGAGTTTTTCAAATTTTCAAAAAATTCCAAAATGCATCTTCAAGTGAAAATTGGAAAATTTATGACCAAACGCTGATTTCAAAAAAAGTAAAAAGTTTCTTATGTCCAAACGGGCTCTTAGTCCCAAAGTTGGAAGCTTAAGTTGAAAGAGTTGACCGGAGTTTGACTTGTGTGTAGACGACTCCAACCGGAATGGAGTTTTGATGATTTCAATAGCTTCAAATGGTGATTTTGGACATATACGTGTATCCGAATGTTGATTCGGAGGTCCGTAGGTTGATTTGGTATTTTTTGGCGAAAGTTGGAAAGTTGAAGGTTTGTAAGGTTGATAGGTTTGATAGAGGGTTGACTTTATTGATATCGAGCTCAGATTGTGATTCCGGGAGTTGGTATAGGTCTGTTGTGTCATTTGGGACTTGCATGCAAAACTAGAGGTCATTCAGAGTTGTTTAGGCTTGTTCGGCGCAAGTTTGAGATTTGGAAATGCTCATTAATTTATTAGGCTTTAATTGGTGTGCGATTCGTAGTTTTGATGTCGTTTAGGGTGATTTAAGGCCTCGAGTAGGTTCATGTTATGTTGTGGAATTGGTTGGTGTGATTAGACAGGGTCCCTGAGGCTTCGCGTGTGTTTAGGACCATTTCTCTAAGTTTTGGAATGTTGTCGACTAATGTCTGATTTCCTTATTCGCTATCGCGTAGAGGAAGTTGCGATCGGGAAACTCTATTTGGTGGTAGGTGAGATTTGTGGATTGCATTCGCAATAATAGGGATGCGTTGGTGGAGCTTAAGGGATTGTTTATCGCGAATGCGAGCGGGGAGCCGCGTTCGCGTAGAAGGAAAGTGAGGCTAAGCGGTGGCACGTGTTTGTCCTTCGCAGTCACGAGATCTGGATCGCGTAGCTTTGAGCGGATGGTCATCGCGTTCGCGACTGGGTTGTCGCATTCGCGTATAAGGTTCTGGCAGCTGGGCACTTTTGTTCTTCGCGATCGCGAGGCTATTTTCGCGATCGCGAGTATCACACCGGGGCAGATTATATAGTACTCTATTTCGAGGGTTTGTTTCATTTTAATATATTTTGAGTTGTAGAGTGATAAGTGGGGATTTTGACTACTTATTAGCGCCCTTTAGCTTTCGTTTTAGTCCAAAAGCGATTAATTGTGTTCCCGAAAACTGATACAATATGCTTAATTGCAGGAGTATTGGAAACTGAGCCACTAAGATGAAATCCAACTCATGAAGGTGTGATATGAACTCAAGAATAAAAACAGGCACATAAGCTCAAAGTGCGGACCACAAAATATCATCTGCGGCCGCAGATTGTGAAGGCAAGCTTATCAAATACAAGTACAAAGTGCGGTCCGCACATGAAATGTGCTCCCGCAGAAGCTAAGCAAGATCAGAAGTTCAAAGAGTTCTCATTTCAAGGAAGCTAAAAGGAAGTGTGAACCGCACAATTATTGTGCGGCCGCAGAAGATCAGTTGTGCGGCCGCAACTACATTTGTCCGGTTTGCAGAAGAGCCATGTACGGCCACACACAGAAATATGCGGACCGCAAAAAGAGAGAGATGCGGCCGCGGTTCAGAATTGTGTGGCCGCAAAAGTCCAATCCTGCTAAACTGAAGAAAAGTGCAGACCGCACATGGAATTGTGCGGCCACAGAACCTTTGAAAGGGCAATTTTGTTCAAAAATTCCAGCACTGTATAAATAGAATAGTTTCACTTTTTTAGGGCAAGTTTTGTAACTTTTGACATCAGCAGCCGTTAACTTTGCTTCTTTTAGTAGTTTTAGCTATTTTGAGATTTTCGAATATTCGTTTTATCAAGTTAGTTATTAATATGGTTTTAATTATCACTTCTTCTTCTTTATCTTCTAATTTTAGCATGAGTAGCTAGATTTTCACTAGGTTTGTGACCTAACCCTAGTGTGTGAACTTGATGGGTGTTTGATTTATTGCTTGTTAATAGTTGGGTGTTGATTATCTAACCTTGTTCTTTCTTTTAATTGAAGATGGTTGCAAATATTATTTCATGCCTAATTGACTGGGTCTCTACATGAGAAAGAGATACATAGTCTAGGAAACTTGGCTAGCAAGGAATTGGGTCAATCGAGAGATTGATAGACCCAATTAAAGGGTTGAATCTAGAGATAGTAAAACTCGACTTGAGCTTATTATCAACTGCTTTGTTCAATACCCATTTGGACTTGAGAAAGCCAAATTGGGCAAAACCACTCTCTGGCCAAGAGGTATTGAGTGGGCATTTGAGTATTGATGGCTATAATACACCCCGACCAATAAAATAAACTTTAAGCCTTACAACCCATTAAGCGAACACCTAGGTGAAGGTCATAGCCCTAAGCCTTTTATATCATTTGAAAAACAACCAAAAACAATTTCCTAGTTTAAATTCATAGTTTGTAATCTTAGTTTAAAATTAGACCTAAAATCAACCAAAGTTTGTTGAAGTGCAATTTGAGATAATTCAAGCTCATACACTAAAATATATATCCCTAAGACCCATTCATAGTTCCCTGTGGAAAATCGACCCTGACTCCTTGTTGGGTATTACTATTGCATTGATAGTTTTCATATCCTCAAATAGAGGAGTGAAATTGGACGAGATTAATTTTTTGGCGCCGTTGCCGGGGAGCTAAAAAACAGTGTTAGCTATATATCTACGTGTGTTTTTGGAATATCTTATTTTCCTTCCTTGTTACTAACGTATGAGTATTGTAGGTGCAATCATGGCAAACAACGAGTTCGGAAACATAGCCGTGGGGGATGTGGACGTTGATAATGATGCAATGGATGAGGTCCCTCTTGAACCTCAAGCCAATAGACGAGGCCGACCGCCTCAAGACAATGTGTCCGTTCCACCCCCACCTCTACCACGAGCGTCTCCACACCGGGTGTTGCCGAATGTAAGGTATGCAAGTGCTATAATCCCACCCCGTATTAGGGTGGGCAACTTTCAAATAACCAATGTGATGCTCACCGGTGCACCGAGTCAAAATGCATATAAACATTTGAAGTGGTTCGTTGATACGTGTTGGGGGAGCAAACAAACAAATGTCTCCGAAGACTCTTTGAGGCTAAGGCTTTTTTCCTTCTCTCTACGGGAGAAAGCTTTAGATTGGTTGGAACGTTTGCCAAATCATTCCATTCGTATGTGGGATGAACTTGCAGAGAATTCTATTTCAAAGTACTTCTCTCCCGGGCACATGGCTATTCTTCGGGATGAAATTCTAGCATTCAAGCAAGAGCCTAATGAATCACTACACGAGATATGGGAAAGATATAGGACAATGGTGAAAGAGTGCCCCAACAATGATATGACATAGAACATGATTCAACAAACTTTCTATCGGGGGATCAATACCACCAACCAATGTGTAGTGAATTAACTTGCCGGTGGAAACTTCATGACTACGCCTTATGCAGAGGCGTGTGAAATTTTGGATGAAATGGCGGATACTTTATCGGCGTGGCAATCTAGAGCCAATGTCCCACAAGGTGATCCAAATGTGATTCTTCTTCATAAAGAGTTACATGACCACATGCAAGCAATAGCCGAGATGACAACCACCATGGACCAATTGGCAAAGGCTCAACTTCAACAAGTGCAAAACCCGAGGCAAGACAATACTATGGAGGGAGTCAATATGATGGTAAACAAGAGAAGACTAAGAAGTCCACAAGTGCAACAAAGAATGGACAATTTTGTGCAAGATGATAGTGGGTTTGATCAAGGAGATTCTTACAATGATCAAGATGAAGAGGTCCAATATGTGAACAACTTTCAAGGGCAAAGAAACAACTACCAAGTCCCTAGTCAACAACAATTGAGACCTTCGAATAATCAAGGCAATTGGAATTCTAGCAATCAAGGCAATTGGAATAGTGGCAACAATCAAGGCAAATGGGGAGGCAACAACCAAGGCGGGTGGAACAACAACCAAGGAAATCAGGGGTCGGGTTTTCAAAGGCCCCAGATGTACCAACAACCGAGCAACCCACCTCCTTATCCTTCTCATGGTCATAGTTCCTCCAACAATGAAATGGGTCATATTGAGAACATGTTCAAGCAAATGATGGAGAAGAATGCCGATTCCGATGCTCAACTTGCTTCACACAACACATCAATTCGTAACTTAGAAGTGCAAATGGGTCAAATCTCTCAAGCTTTAAATTCTCGTCCTAAAGGGGCACTACCAAGTGATACGGTAGTGAACCCGAAGGGTGGGAACACTAAGGGGCATGCCATGGACATTACTATAAGAAGTGAAAAAGGTGGGAATGCACCTACCTCAAGCCAAAGACAACTTGTGGATGATGAGCAAGTGGTAGAAGAAGAGGAGATCCCGAACAATGTGGTGCAAGCAAATGATGAAGTGCAGATTGATATTGATGACACGGTGGAAGAGACTCAAGAAGATGTGAACTCGTCTAGGGATCATGTGATTGACATACCAGAAACGGTAGTGCAAAAAGCTAAGGCACCATTGCCTAAGCCACCTCTTCCCTATCCACAAAGGCTTGCCAAGAAAAATGGCGAGAATCAATTCAAGAAGTTCATTGATATGATATAGAGTCTCTCTATAAATGTGCGATTAGTTGAAGCTTTGGAAAAAATGCCCAGATATGCTAAGTTTATGAAAGACTTGGTGACAAAGAAGAGATCGATGAATTTTGAAACTATCAAAGTCACTCACCAAGTGAGTGCAATTGTGTATTCGATGGCTCCAAAGTTGGAAGATCCCGGTGCTTTCACAATTCCTTGTACCATTGAAAGTGCCGAATTTTCAAAAGCTCTCTGTGACCTTGGGATGAGTATCAACTTGATGCCCTATTCGGTTTTCAAAACATTGGGAAGTGGGCAATCAAGACCCACATCTATGAGATTACAAATGGCCGATCGTACAATGAAGAGACCGTTGGGGGTGATTGAGGATGTATTGGTTCGGGTTGACAAGTTCATTCTCCCAGTGGATTTTGTGATTCTTGATTTTGAGGTGGATTATGAGGTGCCGATTATTCTTGGTAGACCTTTACTTTCTACGGGAAAGGCTCTTGTTGAGGTGGAAGCCAGTGAACTCACTTTCCGGGTGGGTGATGAAAAGGTGGTGTTCCACGTGTGCAAATCTATGAGGCAACCGAATCACAATGAAGTGTGTTCGTTTGTGGACTTGTTGACCGATGTGATTATTGATGATACAAGTGTCGTGATTAATGTGGGTGACATGTTGGAGGCCGTTTCGCTAAATGTTGATGATGATGAAATGGATGGCTTCATGGAATGTGTCAATTCTTTGCAAGGGATGAGGTCATACAATTATGCACCTCAGAAACTTTCCTTAGATCTCGAAAATAAGAAAACTCCTCCTACAAAGCCTTCAATTGAAGAACCTCCTATCTTGGAGTTGAAGCCATTGCCTTCACATCTCAGGTATGAATTCCTTGGCCCTTGTTCTACTTTACCGGTTATTCTTTTCTCTTATTTGACTAATGTGCAGGTTGACTCTACATTGGCGGTGCTCCACAAGAGGAAGAAAGCTATTGGGTGGACTTTGGCGGATATTTGGGGAATAATCCCTGCATTTTGCACGCACAAGATTAATTTGGAGGAAGATGCCAAACCCTCCATTGAACATCAAAGGAGACTCAATAAAGCAATGCAAGAGATGGTCAAAATTGGAGATCATAAAGTGGTTAGATGCCCGAGGTTGTCTACCCCATTTCTGACAGTTCGTGGACTTCTCTTGTGCAATGCGTTCCGAAGAAGAGGGGCATAACTGTGGTCACCAATGATAAGAACGAGTTGATTTCAACAAGAACGGTGACCGGATGGAGATTGTGTATGGACTAACGGAAGCTAAACAAAGTCACAAGGAAAGACCATTTCCCACTACCCTTTCTTGAACAAATGCTTGATAGGTTGGCCGGATGGGCGTTCTATTGCTTTCTAGATGGATATTCGGGATACAATCAAATCCTTGTTGCCCCGGAATATCAAGAGAAAACAACCTTCACTTGTCCCAATGGCACTTTCGCTTTCAAGCGGATGCCATTTGGCTTATGCAATGCACCATCAACTTTTCAACGGTGTATGATGGCGATCTTTACGGATATGGTAGAGGACTACCTTGAAGTCTTCATGGATGACTTTTCGGTAGTCGGGGATTCCTTTGATGATTGCTTGGTAAATTTGGATAAGGTTTTGGCAAGGTGTGAAGAAATGAACTTGGTGTTAAATTGGGAGAAATACCATTTTATGGTTGAGGAGGGTATTGTCCTTGGCCAAAAAATTTCAAATAAGGGAATAGAGGTCGACAAGGCGAAAATAGAGGTGATTTCTAAACTTCCACCTCCAACATACGTGAAGGGCGTGAGAAGTTTATTGGGCCACTTGGGGTTCTACCAGCATTTCATAAAGGATGTTTCCAAGGTAGTGAACCCCTTGTGCAAGCTTTTGGATAAAGATGCTAAATTTCACTTCAACGATGATTGCATGAGAGAATTTGAATTGCTCAAGTTCAAGTTGACAACTACTCCCATTATCACCGCCCCGAATTGGAGCATTCCTTTTGAGCTCATGTGTGATGCTAGTGATGTGGTGGTTGGAGCAGTTTTGGGGCAACGTATCAACAAAATCTTTCATCCGGTCTACTATGCTAGTAAGATAGTGAATGATGCCCAAGTCAATTACACTGTGACCGAAAAAGAGATCCTTGCCATTGTGTTTGCTATTGAGAAGTCCCGCCCGTACTTGATGGGTGTAAAAGTGATTGTCCACATGGATCATGCGGCACTTCGTTACCTTATGAGCAAGAAATATTCCAAAGCCCGATTAATGAGATAGGTGCTTTTGTTGCAATAGTTTGACATAGACATCTAAGACCGAAAAGGAAGTGAAACCAAGTGGCGAACCACTTGTCTCGTTTGGAGGAGGAGGGGAGGCCGCATGATGTCTTTGAAATCAATGAATCCTTCCCCGATGAGAAACTCTTAACCATTTCATTGAAAGAGGTGCCATGGTTCGTGGATCTAGAAAATTTTCTTGTGAGTGGTATCATCCCGGATGAGTTCTCTTCAAACCAAAGGAAGAAGCTCAAACAGGATTGTCAAGACTATTATTGGGATGAACTGTACCTTTTCCAAATTTGTACGGATGGAGTGATTAGAAGATGTGTACCGGAGGAGGAACAATGTGTAATTATTGGGGCTTGTCATTCTTCTCCATATGGTGGTCACCATGGTGGAGCAAGAACGGCGGCCAACGTGTTAAGTTGTGGTTTCTATTGGCCCACTCTTTACAAAGATGCAAGTGATCTCATCAAGCGTTGTGATTAATGTCAAAGGGCCGGTGGAATCTCAAAGAAAAATAAAATGCTCCTCACCACCATTTTGGAGATTGATATTTTCGATGTGTGGGGTATTGACTTCATGGGTCCTTTTGTGAGTTCCTGTGGAAACACCTACATCTTGGTAGTTGTTGATTATGTGTCAAAATGGGTTGAGGCCATTGCTCTACCCAACAATGAAGCAAGAAGTGTGGTGGCATTTTTGAAGAAGAACATTTTCACAAGGTTTGGTACTCCGCGGGCTATCATAAGAGATGGGGGGTCGTATTTTTGTAACAAAGCTTTTGACACCTTTCTTAGCAAGTATGGTGTCACTCATAAAGTTACTAAGTGGTCAAGTGGAAGCCTCAAACCGAGAGATAAAAAGTATTTTGTCCAAAACAGTGATGCTAATCAGACGGATTGGTCAAAGAAGCTTGATGATGCACTATGGGCTTATCAGACTGCTTTCAAAACTCCTATCGGGATGTCTCCGTACCGGTTGGTGTTTGGAAAAAGCTTGTCAGCTTCTTGGGAGGCAACCCATATTTCTTTCTCCTTTTTCTTCTTTTTTTGGATAGGTCTTATTTTGTGCTAACTGGTTTTGAAGTGTGTTACGGGAATGATTGTGCTTTACAGATACTGTACTCAGGAAAATTGGCTAAGTATGGCAAAAGTGTGGACCGCACATGTATTGTGCGGACCGCACAATTTTGAACGCCACAACAAAAAGGGATCTGCGGACGCACAATTCTTGCGCGGACCGCACAACCTGAGATGAAAAAAATTTCACACTCTCTGAAGTTTATTTGTCAGAGAAATGTCCATTGTGCGGCCGCACAAGGAAATCTACGGTCCGCACCAGAATCTGCGGTCGTTACAAGGAATTATGCAGACCGCAGATCAACAAAGGGTAAATGCACATCATGTAAATGAGTGCGGACCGCAGAAGGAATTTTGCTGCCGCACTCGTCTCTTGAACTTTTGGCCAAACCTGTAAGTATAAATAGTAGGCTTCACTCTACTGTTGAAACTTTACAAACTCTGAGAAATTAAAACAAAGGCAAAAATAGTGCACTCGACTGATTCACTCATCTGACACTTAATTCAACACCTTTGATCCTTCCTTAACACCACTTCATCACTGGTATGTTCAAATCATATCTAGAATTTTTCAATTTTATTAATTTAGTTCATAATTTGTTAGTTATTTTTAGACCATCTGTCAAATTCATATCCACGCGGGCTGTAGATTGTGTTGGGTAAACTCTTAGTTGCTATTTGGGGAATGGGTAATTAATTTATCATGTTTAATTGCTTCTACCATGTCCAATTTGTGCATAAAAATTGAAACCCTAAAGCACTGTGCCCGATTTGATTTTGAAATATGCACCCACACAAGAAATTGTGTGGTCCGCAGAATTGCATGCTTAGGGCATTTGGTTAGGCAAAAGTGCGGACCGAACTTGAAAGAGTGCGTATGCAAAAATTCAATCGCGGCCGCAGAAAAGTGTGTGCGGCCGTAGATCGAAGCATTCTCTGTCTTCAGAGAGTTGCCAGTTTTAAGGAATTCAATGTGCAGCCGCACTCAAAAATGTGCGGTTCGCACTTCAAATGTGCGACCGTACTCAAAATTGTGCGGTCCATAGAACCAAACTTGCGGCCGCACTTGTAATTGTGCGGACCGCACTTCCCCACCCTACAACATGTTTTGTTCTGCAAATTTTCTGCTTACCTGCACTTGAACTGACTCTTACTGCTATTTTGTGCAGAATATGGTTAGACCACATAGTCGTGGTGATACATCAAAGGGGAGGGGTGAACCTTCTAGATGTAGAGGCAAAAGCACTTTACCCCTCGTCCTCCAAAAATAAATCAGTAAGAAAACCACAGCAGGTCGAGGTAGACAGTCGGAGCCCTCCGCATCAAGTTCATATACCCCTTCTAGGGAAGCATCGGAGGGAAATTCAGTGCAAGAGAAGCTTGCTGTGCAACCACAACCACAACAGCCTCAGGACAGATACTAACTGAGAAATGAGCCTACTTCTTCTGAGAGTACTTCTGAGGGGTCAGAAGGGAGCAGTCAGGCTTCAGAGCCTTCATCTACACATGCCCCCAACGCACCAGCTACTACAGTGGATATGGATGATATCCCGGATGATGGCCGAGGGGGAGATACCATAGTTGCCAGCCTTAAGAGGTCGACGAAGAAAGAAATTAGGGAAGATAGGTTCGTCAGTCTAACTGCATTCAATAGGTTTCGAGAGTGGTGGCCGTCGAGATCGCTCACTCTTGAGAGCTAGTTCTTGTTGAAAGACCTTGAGAAATACAACCCAGCAGTGCTGAGGAAGTTCAGAGAGAGGAAGGGGCGGACATGGTTCACTCAAGATGTGTTAGATTCCAAAGAGTACTTGGTCCTGGAATTTTACGCCAATGTGGCGCACATAAAGAAGGGGACCAAAGTGACGAAAGTGAGAAATCTGAAAGTGAGGTTTGGCCAGACCATGCTGAACACATACTTAGGGTTGGAGGATGTGTATCCGGTGCAATACTTGGAAAAGTTGGCTATGGGCGATGCAGCTCACCCATGGCTAGCTGAGTTTCTGGAAGCTCTGGGACCACCACCACATTGGATCACAACAGGGATTCCAATCCAGTGGAACACTTTGAATTTTAAGGCAAAGGGATGGCAGACGTTTGTGTGTAGCAGAATAGACCCATGCCTGAATGAAACAAATCTACCAATCCCGAGAGCAGTGCTAGTCGCCTCGATCATAGCCGGGTACCCAATCAATGTGGGTGTCGTGATGTCAGTCAACATGTCCTTGGTTCCCATGCAAGGTCACACCTCCTACCCGTATCCCAAAATTATCACTGAGTGCCTTACAGATGCGGGGGTGGAACTAAGGGATTTTGACACGAAGGTGAGGGCGAAGAATCCTTTCTCATGGTATTCTTTGATGGATGGTGGAAACCCAAAGAAGAAGGGTCATCGCTATACTACTGCAGGCCAGTCTGATGAGCCTGTCGGGGTAGCTACTAGGATAGTTGACGTGCCATCTACTTCAGCAAATCCTTCTGATAGTGCAGCAGCTATGCCTCCACCTCTTTCTTCAAGTCCTTCAGCATCAGTGCCTTCCACATCGATTTTGAAGCCGGTGCCCATGCCCACTCATTCACTATCTGCGATGCGGGTCTCCCAAACACTGGGGAGCCTCAACAACTGGATGCAGATAGTCACAACAAAGCTGACTAACATATCCTGTGTTATTGCAACACAATTATCCATCCCGCACCCCAGATTCCTTCGACAGTGGAGGACACATTGAAGAAGATCTTGGAGAACCAGACCACCATCATGAACACTTTGGTTGTACATGGATCAGTGATTGAGGAGCTGGGGAAGCAGGTAAAGAAAATGAGAAAATCCCAGGCGTCCAAGAAATCAGTTGACATTTTGAGGATAGAGGTGACCATGATAGCAGCAGCCGGGGAGCTTCCATTCGATTTACTCATAGGGTCAGACCCACCAGTATCAGCAGCTCCAGCAGCACTACATGTTCTAGTGGCACCAGCTGGCCAGTCTGAGGAGCCAAGCATGGCTGCCGGCACTGCTGAGGCGGTGCGCCAGATGTTCACCAACCCAGTTACTCCCAGAACCGGGGATGATGAGATCCAGTTAGAGGAGACCGATGGCGATGACGCTGCTATGGACACAGAGATGTCCAAGGCCACATATAGAGTCTTCTTTACTCTTACCTTTCCTTATTCTTATTTTTTATGCATTGATGATAGTGCTTATTTTTGCTTATTTTTATTCGGGGGGTGTTGGTGGGGGTGGGGGTGGAGTCTATTTGATATTTGGATAATTTGACATTTGGTTTGTAATAACTGATAGCATTTTATTTTCTTTTTCTTTGCATTATGTATATATTTTTCTCTCTCTCTATTGATGTATATATTTTCTCTTTTCCTCTCTCATTATGTATATTCATTTATGATTTGTAGCTTCTTTATTTTATTTTCTTATTAGTCAATGTTTAATTCAGTAGCTTCTTGTTTAGTCTAATAACTTCTTTTTAATTTTGTATCTTCTTTTTATGTTTTTAGTGGTCAATAAGCCTTTGGTTTTCTTAATGCCACAGTTCTTTCCAAAGGTAATTTTTGTGTGAACTGGGTAATTCTTCCCAACGATGGATGGTGTGATAACTTTCTTAAGGGATTGAGTCCGTTTTTGGTGTTTAGGTAAGAGTAGTAGTAATAATGAATAAAAAGACCTAATTGAGCTAAGATCGAAGAGTCAAACATTCTTCACTTCATACCAACACACTTAACTATGTGCTTATGGTTAAAAACAAGGTTTTTGAAAAATAAATAGCTCTAGTCAGTGACCTTGTGACTCTTGTGTTGACTTAGGCAATCATCGAGTGGTTTAGTCGAGCCATAGTGATTTTTAATCTTGAATATGATCGTTTTGGGCACTCGACTCTATTTTACTTTAACAATCCAGCTGCGTGAGAGGTGAGATATTTTTGTTGCAAGTCCAAGTACCCGTGCAAATGGTCTAGAACTTGCCCCGAATGTGTTTCTAGGCGAAATTTTAAGTTTTGCTTGGCTTGAGAAGTGATTGTAGACTCTCCTTGACCCGTTTGAAATTTTCCATGACCCACCAATGTTGTTATCCCTAGTCAACCCATTTGAGCCTAAAACCTTTTTCATTTGATAACCATGTTACACGCATTTATCCATTTTTGTAGTGACCCTCTCTTGCACCCGAATTTCCCTTTACACTCTTGAGAAACAATTGGCTAAAACGTAAGTTTGGGGGAGAGACGAGGAGTTTGAAAAAGGTATCAAAGCACAAAAAGAGAAAAGAAATGAAGAAAAGGAAAGTCAAGAAAAAAGAAAGAAAGAACAAAAATGCAAAAAGATAGTGAATAAGTGGAAGAGTCGAAGGGATTCAAAGAAATAGTAATGATGCAAAGCAGGGAGAAAGTAAAGAATGAGAAAATGAATATCATGACCAAGAAAGAGTGATGCTAAGTCTCTCTAGTTCCCCTAAGGAAAAATAAAATGCCTCAAAGAGTAGGCAAAACATGAGCCGAAAAGAGAAAATGGAGTGCTTAAGGAAAGATGAACCCGTTCTGTTCCAACATATCCAACCTTAGTCCAAAAGCCTTCATTACATTCGAAAAATCCCTACATGATTTCTAGTAGAGTGAACTTACATTAGTGGTGATCTACATGAGGGGCAAGCATATGGTACTTACAGACATACTTGTGGAATTCTTTTGAGAGAGATGGGCGAACTTTCCACAAATCTTTGAATTGAGTGCTACATTCTTAAGTGAGATATGCTAACGGAAAGTAGAGGAGAAGGAGGAGTTTGGGATCCACAATGACCTACATGAAAGAGCGATCTTCCTTGATGAATAAAGTAAACTCGTGATGCTCAAGTATCACATTAGAACAATTTGTGCTTAAAAATTCAAATCGTTGTCTTGTTGATAATTCATAAGTGTTGTGGGTAATTGTTGGTCACAATTGATGTGTGATTGATGCATCTTAGATTAGCTGGAATAAATCTTAACTTGTGTAGGTGGGAATTACCTTATTTGCTTGAGGACAAGCAAAAGCTTAGGTTTGGAGGAGTTGATAAGTAGGGATTTTGACTACTTATTAGCGCCTTTTAGCTTTCGTTTTAGCCCAAAAGCGTTTAATTGTATTTCCGAAAACTGATACAATATGCTTAATTGCAGGAGTATTGGAAAATGAGCCACTAAGATAAAATCCAACTCATGAAGGAGTGATCTGAACTCAAGAACAAAAATAGGCATAGAAGCTGAAAGTGCGGACCACAGAATATCATCTGCGGTCGCAGATTGTGAAGGCAAACTTATCATAGACAAGTGCAAAGTGCGGTCCGCACATGAAATGTGCAGACGCAGAAGCTAAGCAAGATCAATAGTTCAGAGAGTTCTCATTTCAATCTAAAATAAAGTGCGGCCGCAGAAGATCAGATGTGCGGCTACAACTGCATTTGTACGGTCTGCAAAAGAGCCATGTGCGGCCGCACTCAGAAATGTGCGGACCACAGAAAGTGAGAGATTCGGCCGTGGTTCAGAATTGTGCGACCGCAAAAGTCCAATACTGCCAAGCTGATGAAACGTGCGGATCACACATGGAATTGTGCGGGCACAGAACCTCCCAAAGGGAAATTTTTTCCGAAAATTCGAGTACTGTATAAATATAATAGTTTCACTTTTATAGGGCAACGTTTGTAAATTTTGACATCAGCAGCTGTTTACTTTGCTTCTTTTAGTAGTTTTAGCTATTTTGAGCTTTTTGAATATTAGTTTTATCATTTTAGTCATTAATATGATTTTAATTATCACTTCTTCTTCTTTATCTTCTAATTTAAGCATGAGTAGCTAGATTTTCACTAGGGTTGTGACCCAACCCTAGTATGTGAACTTGATGGGTATTTGATTTATTGCTTGTTTAAGGTTGTGTGTTGATTATCTAGCCTTGTTGTTGCTTTTAATTGAAGATTTAATGGGTGCAAACATTATATCATACCTAATTGACTGGGTCTCTACTTGAGAAAGAGAGACTTAGTCTAGGAAGACTTGGCTAGCAAGGACTTGGGTAAATCGAGAGATTGATAAACCCAATTAAAGAGTTGAATCTAGAGATAGTAAAACTCGACTTGAGCTTATTATCAACTGCTTTGTTCAATATCCATTTCGACTTGAGAAAGCCAAATTGGGCAAAATCACTCTCTGACCGAGAGGTATTGAGTGGATATTTGAGTGTTGATGGCTATAATACACCCCGACTAATAAAATAAGCTTTAAGGCTTACAACCCATTAAGCGAACACCTAGGTGAAGGTCATAGCCCTAGGTCTTTTATATCATTTGAAAAATAACCAAAAATAATTTCCTAGTTTAAATTCTTAGTTTGTAATCTTAGTTTAAAATTAGACCTAGAAACAACCAAAGTTTGTGGAAGTACAATTTGAGATAATTCAAGCTCATACACTATAATATATATTCCTAAGTGTCACGACCCAAAATTCATTAAAGGTAGTGATGGCGCCGGACACCACTGTCAGGCAAGCCAACACTAAATAGTTAATTAAATTCTCATTTTAGTGTTTCTGAAAACATAAATTTGCTTCAATTTAACTAGTAACAAACGAACTTTAAGAATAATAATAATATTTTCCAGTTTCAATACTAAATATCCCATAAACATCCCAGAACCCGATATCACAAGTGCATGAGCATCAACTAGGAAGATAAAATAAAATACAACACTTGTCCAGAATAAAAATTAGACAGGAAAATACATAAGTAACTCTGAAGGGGACTCTGCTGGCTGCGGATCGTAGATGGAAATGCAGCTCACCTAAGTCTCCGTATTTACCACACCTCTGCATCCGCAAGACTGCTAGACATATATGCACCTGCACAAAAAATATGCAGCAAGTTTAGTATGAGTACGTAAATCAACGCGTACCCAGTAAGTATCCCGCCTAACCTCGAAGAATTTGTGACGAGGGTTCGACTCAGACGCTTACTATGGTCAACAATAATATACCGATAATATGATGAATTATGGATTTTATAAGGCAGCTGTAAACTCTGTAACATGAAGCAGGTAAATAATTCTTTTGTTAATAGAAGATTTCTAAATTTATTTTCATATTTTAATAATTTATATCTCCGGCCAATGAGGCCATATCAATTATCAATAATTCCAAAACAATCAATTATGTCATGCGCAAATCATGTCGAGGTTGTACGGCCCGATCCAACATAATATTAAACGATGCACTGCCGTAGGGTCGAACGACGCGAACCATAGATGCATCTATTTAATCTGCCGAGGCGTTCGGCCCGTTCCTCGAAAGATAAACACATTCAAACAGTCATTCAATAATTCATCTAGGACCAATTGTCCAAGAAAATGGAAAATGCTCTTTTAATGGTCAAGAAAATGATGTTTAACCTTTTTGAAATTCATTACCAAGTTCGATATGATTTAAGCAATATAAATGGACCTTAAGGTTACAAATATCGCAAGTATAGCATGTTTTTGGGTCCTAGACTACCCGGACTTAATCATAATAGTAGCTACGCATAGACTCTCATCACCGCGTGCGTACGTAGCTCCCACAAATAGAAGCATGTATTGATTTAATTCACCTATGGGGTTAATTCCCTCTTACAAGGTTAGAAAGGAGACTTACCTCGCTCCGGAGTTCCATAGCCGGCTCCCAAGCCTTTCCAACAATTCAAACCGATGCCCAATGCTCCAAACTAGTCAATAAATTAGCAAACCCATAAAAATATACTCTAATACTCACAACAATTAAATTTACAACAATTCCCAACTTCGCTTCGAAAGTCGATAAAATCACCCTCGGGCCCACGTGCCCGGATTCTGATTTTTTTTTTTTAAGATAAACATTAACCATTGCATTACGAACTCAAATATATAATTTGTTCTCAATTCCTTACCCAAATTCGTGGTCAAATTCCAAAAATACCAATTTTTAGGTTTTTTTTCAAAATTCAAAATTTCTACAAATTTTCATGTCTAAATCCATATAAACTCATGTATTTAAATCAAAATTGTGAAGAAAGCACTTAACCCATTATGATTGATGAAGGTGGCACTCCAAAATCGGCTCCCATGGGTGAAATGAAATGAGATAGAGCCAAACCCTCGTTTTAAAGAAGACACTGCCCAGCCCCGACTTCCGCACCAGCAGTCACTTGACCGCTTTTGCGGTTCCTCAAGTGCGGTCCAACTACCGCTTCTGTGGTCTTCCACCAGACCCCTCAACTCCGCATCTGCGTCCACCATCTGCTTCTGCGGCTCCACGCGCGCAAGTGCGGTCCTGCTTTTGCGTATATTGACCGCATCTGCGGTCCACGCCTCCCCCAGCAAAATCTGCTTATGCGATGTCCTTTCCCGCATATGCAGACTCGCACCTGCGGCCCTCTTCTCGTAGGTGCGATTACACCAGAAGCCCAGCTGCTTCAACCCTTCCTAAAATTCTATTATTTTAATCCGTTAACCACCCGGAATCCACCCGAGCCCCCGGAACCCCGTCCAATCACACCAACCAGTTCCAAAACATAATGCGGACCTGCTCGAGGCCTCAAATCACATCAAAAAATGCCAATACCACGAATCACACTCCAATTCAAGCTTTATGAACTTTAGAACTTCAACCTTCCTCATTCGATGCTGAAACCTATCAAATCACGCCCGATTGCCCTCAAATTTTGCACACAAGTCACATTTGACATGACAGATCTACTCCAACTTTTGGAATTAGAATCCGACCCCGATATCAAAAAGTACACTCCCAGTCAAACTCTCCAAAAACCTTCAAATTTTTAACTTTCGCCAAATGACCCCGAAATGACCTACGGACCTCCAAATCCACTTCCGTACGCGCTCCCAATACCGGAATCACCATACGGAGCTATTCCCAGACTCGGAATACCAAACGGACATTGATAACATTAAAATGCACTTCAACTCAAATTAATGAAATTTTTCCAAAATGCCAACTTCCATAATAGGCGCTGAAACGCTCCCGGGTCATACAAAACCCGATCTGAACATACGCCCAAGTCTAAAATCATCATACGAACCTGTTGTAACCTTCAAATTCCGTTTCTGAGGTCATTTACTCAAAAATCATACCTTAGTCAATCTTTCCAACTTAAAGCTTCCGAAATTAGAATTTTTCTTTCCAAATCAACTCCGAACTTCCCGAAATTAAATTCTGACCACGCGTACAAGTCGTAATACCTGAAGTGAAGCTACTCATGGCCTCAAACTGCTGAATGATACACTAGAGCTCAAAACGACCGGTCGGGTCATTACATTCTCTCCCACTTAAACATACGTTTGTCCTCGAACGTGCTAAGAACTGCTCTGGAGTTGTCTAAAATCATTGTTTAACACCTCGTGCACCTACCTGTGCTACCACAACCCAGCTGAGCATATTAGCTCGAGCCAATGTGTAGTTTCTCCCTTTTATTTGATCAAATAAGCCTTAGAGCCAAATTCCAGCATACGGAATTCTCTACCAGGCCTGCTTCCAATATACGAACACCGTTTCGATCACTGCACGATGCACTAATACATGATCACATACCTTTAATAAATTCATACCATGGACCGGGTAACTCACATGACCATAATAACACTCTCTGACAATGATAGTCGAAATCCCGTGAATCTGATGCCCACAACGCACCTCACGAAGCATATAAGTCCCGTTTTAACTCTCGCAATATCGCCACCACCGGAAGGATGTGTAGAAACTCATAACCACCTGCTAAATCATAATTCCTAGAGTCTCTCCCCTCGACAAGAACCATTACCTCACTATGGACTAAATATTCACTCTTCAATATGCCTTATATAAATTTGAACGCACTGATCCCAGGTCCAAAAGTCTCGTCTCCCCCAGTACAAGCTGCTCAGGAAATAAGCCACTTCCGACACTGCCAAAAGTCTCATGTGACGCCATAATGTGCCAACAAGCTACAAACTCGAAAATGATACATAAGTAAAACGAACTTTGGAAAGGACTACTCAACCACATAACTAATTATACAACCGAAAAGGTGTTATGAACCTTCCTCAGAAAATGGAAAACAAAACACACAAAAATAGATATAGGGGATTGTACTCAACATCACACTGTTGCGGCGCGCAACCCGATCCAAACAACATACCTGTGGCGGTGTTCCACCCGATTCACACATAAAATCTATATAAGGAGATACTTACCGAGCTAGAATGCTCATTATTACAAAATACCCGAATATCGGCCACAAGCACGCTAAGTGCATAATATCATCCCTGGGGAGACAGATAGTTCCATACGCTACAAAAGTCAAGCACAAGTAAGGTGCGATATATGATTTGAATCTCGAGAGCCATCCTGCTCACATAACATCATCGCTATGCAAAACCTCAGCACATGTGAAATTTATCAAGTTGTTTCACAACTCACACGGCAAAATATAGTATTACATGAAATAGCCGACGACGAAATGACATCCAACGTCCGAATACTCCTTCATAATGAGCGCTATGCTGAAATGAACACATCCGGCCTGATACAGAGCCCATATTCATATTTAAATCCTTTCATGGACCTCAATCCGATTCTGATCGCACCGTACTAGGCCAATAACCTTTCAAGGGTCCATAATAACCCCTTTTCCCCATAACATATAAGAACAACCATCATAATCGGATCAAACTTTCACAGTCCACCACCAAATGAACGAGCGCCTTCTTGGCACAAATTCCCAAATTAGCGATATTACCACAATCTTCATACTTGGTTTCAATTCTTCAATCAATCAAGTGACTACACATAACACTTATACAATCTTCCCGTGGGATACGCTCCCATGACCTTCCACACTAGGTAACAAGTCTGTACATACATACCATCGGCCGCACTAACGTTGTAAAGAGAATCAAGAATCCGCAAATCAATACACAGCCTCTTACATAAGACACTGATCTTACGTGACGCTGAAGACAATACCAGCCTACTCTAAATATCTAAATTCTTTTCCTGCTCATCCGACCTCGCGGCATCCTTGTCAACACCGAACCACAACCTTGATCCTCAACTTCCAATTCTCATGCTGCTCACTGCACCTAATCATGCCAATACGCAAGAGTACAAGAATTTCATCATAACTCCTGAACCCCTAATAGATTAAACACTTCATCATATAGGAACCTTTCACTTAACTCATTTCAGGAGAACCATAGCAGCACGTAACTGAATTCCCAAACCGCAGAAAATACAAACTAGAAGTCATGATCTAAGCCGCCATAACTCTTCTGGGATCCATTTAGACAATAAAGCCATTCGAATCAGATACCTCCCAAATCAACCAAGTGGTGGTGGTGCTCAAGCCCAAGTGTATAACCACAAACTACATGTATAACTTCACGCTAAAGAAAATGATCACTGCCACAATCATACTGATTCAACCATTACTATCCGACCCCGCTTCTTAAAATTTATTCTCTACTTGTCTTAGAAATAGTAACAATAGCTTCATTCCAACGTAACGAACCAAATCCGCACTCGTCATGAGTGACCCCATTTCACGAGACCACATTGACTTAAAACCCACAAACCATCTCATACCCTCCTTGTGCGCACATTCGCATCTTCAACTAATACGCCCATTCTGATATTTCCTTTCGTGAATCCGAAGTTACTTCTTCCCATTCCTCAATGACACACCACAGACCGAAGATAATGTAGAACACTCCAAGCCACCTTTCACAATCCGTTGCAAAAGCTTGGTTCTTAACCATACTGCGGGCTTGAAATCTTTAGGCACCGCATTTTTAACTTTTGAATTCACTAGGACCGTTGTTGAGAGTCACCCACTCTGACTTGTCCCCAAATATAATCATACTCCAAGGCTCCACTAGAACATGAACGCCCTCTCAAAGAAGCACCCGACTGAATCATTCATTATACACAACTTCCACACGAATCCTAGACTCTAAGTCTTCCCCAAACCTGAACACGAATCGATAAGGCCAAATATAGCACACATTCCTCAAATCCTTTGCTCAAATTACCACTGATGTTCTCAATACATTGATAACAAGAAACCGCACTAGTTAATAATTACACAATCCAATCATAGATGGTGGGGCTCCCTCCACTTAGCCTGAAGTTACCATTTCATAACCCCGAAACCCACCAAGATTCCTTATCTCCATTGACATGATCTTGCACAAACAACCCGCCAACTTTCATCGAAATCCTTATGTTAAATATTTCATGAACATTCTGAATCACTAGCCAGTAAAATTCTTCGTAGAAGCTTCATCAACACCACGCAACCGCTAATCTGCTCACAGGAGATATCTCACCTGTGGAAATTTCATGCCGACATCCTCCAACAACGCTGCACCGAGTACAATTACTACGAAACCAATAAACCATCCTGAGCCTGTGCTCATTCACCAACTGTACAAGTCCGTTCACTCCTCATGGACATCAACTTAAGGTGCGACAATACATTCCAATCCAAGGTCATGTTGTATCATGCTTCATATTAAGAAACTCCATCCTGTCATACCCAATCTTCCTCAATGTAGCAGCCAATATTCAAAATTAATCTCGTAGACCTAGTCACTATCCATCATAAATCCCGAATCACTCCAAACTTTCCTCAAGATGTGTAATTATCCTACCACATAACCCATATGCTACCTTGCAACTATCCTACTTTGGTCAAACCCCATCCTTTAAGCAACCACTCGACTTCTGTTTCTCACACTTGGCCTTCTAGAATTTTAACCACCGCAAGACACCTCCCACATGTCCTTCCTCATCCTTCGTTACCCAGTGGTTGCCTTAAATCAAAATTTGTCTCTATAGCACTTGAACTAATCGATCTCTACCGACTTTTAACCTTCCCAAGGATTATCTTTGTAGATCCATCCATACCAGGAACATCGCTTCGGTCCTGAACCACTGCACACCGCGGTCTCTTACAACCGCTTTCCCGGCATCATTTCACAACACCCTGCTCCAAAGGCAAAATCAAAGAAGATCATAACACCGGTGAACCGTAATGCATTCATATAAGGATGACGGCACCGCATCCCATTGAAAACTCCATCGCACTAGGAAATACCAAGTCTCGTTACTCCATCAACCCAAATCCAAATATTCATAGTCCAATTGCCTTTCCTTTGCTGTAATTAAATATTGAATCTCTGAATCATGCATTGAGTAAAACCTACTTTCAAATCATTCACTGCCTCGACGCATAGACAAACATCCTACCATTTTAAGGACACTATGCGATAGCAACGCACGAATCGTTATAACAACCAATGCCAAATATCAAAGCCTTAGGTAATACTGATACTGAGCTGAAATGATATAACGACTTTCCACAAGGCAACGACAATAGACCAATCAATTACGGCAGGGAGAAACATCATGCACCACATCTGTAGTACCATTACAATTCCTCGATTTCCAAATTTGTAACAAGCGCTTCACGTCGCACAAGATTGAATAGGAAGGAAATGAAGGCATAAGCCTCAAAAGAATCAAATCGCACGATGAGGAATCAAGAAGGGAAGTGCTCCTATCATCCCGGTAGCCTCTCGTAGATAAGTATAGACGTCTCCATACCGATCCGCAAGAATCTACTAGACTCGCTCATGACTCGTGAGACCTAAGTAAACCTAGTGCTCTGATACCATGTTGTCACAACCCAAAATCCATTAAAGGTCGTGATGGCGTCGGACACCACTGTTAGGCAAGCTAACACTAAATAATTAATTAAATTATCATTTTAGTGTTTCTGAAAACATAAATTTGCTTCAATTTAACTAGTAACAAACAAACTTTAAGAATAATAATAATAATGTTTTCCAATTTCAATACTAAATATCCCATAATCATCCTAGAACCCGATGTCACAAGTGCATGAGCATCAACTAGGAAGATAAAATAAAATACAACACCTGTCCAGAATAAACATTAGACAGGAAAATACATAAGTAACTCTGAAGGGGACTCTGCTGGCTGCGGATCGTAGATGGAAATGCAGCTCACCTAAGTCTCCGTATTTACCACACCTCTGCGTCCGCAAGACTGCTAGACATATATGCACATGCACAAAAATATGCAGCAAGTGTAGTATGAGTACGTAAATCAACGCGTACCCAGTAAGTATCCCGCCTAACCTCGAAGAATTTGTGACGAGGGGTCGACTAAGACGGTTACTATGGTCAACAATAATATACCGATAATATGATGAATTATGGATTTTATAAGGCAGCTGTAAACTCTGTAACATGAAGCAGGTAAATAATTATTTTGTTAATAGAAGATTTCTAAATTTATTTTCATATTTTAATAATTTATATCTCCGGCCAATGAGGCCATATCAATAATCAATAATTCCAAAACAATCAATTATGTCATGCGCAAATCATGTCGAGGTTGTACGGCCCGATCCAACATAATATTAAACGATGCACTGTCGTAGGGTCGAACGACGCGAACCATAGATGCATCTATTTAATCTGCCAAGGCGTTCGGCCCGTTCCTCGAAAGATAAACACATTCAAACAGTCAGTCAATAATTCATCTAGGACCAATTGTCCAAAGAAATGGCAAATCCTCTTTTAACAGTCAAGAAAATGATTTTTAACCTTTTTGAAATTCATTTACCAAGTTCGATATTATTTAAGCAATATAAATTGACCATAAGGTTACAAATATCGCAAGTATAGCATGCTTTTGCGTCCTAGACTACCCGGACTTAAGCATAATAGTAGCTACACATAAACTCTCATTACCTCGTGCGTATGTAGCCCCCACAAATAGAAGCACGTATTGATTTAATTCACCTATGGGGTTAATTCCCTCTTACAAGGTTAGAAAGGAGACTTACCTCGCTCCGAAGTTCCAAAGCCGGCTCCCAAGCCTTTCCATCAATTCAAACAGATTCCCAATGCTCCAAACTATTCAATAAATGTGCAAACCCATAAAAATATACTCTAATACTCACAATAATTCAATTTACAATAATTCCCAACTCCGCTTGGAAAGTCGAGTTGAAGATAAGCATTACCCATAGCATTACGAACTAAAATATATAATTTATTCTCAATTCCTTGCCCAAATTCGTGGTCAAATTCCAAAAATACCAATTTCTAGGTTTTTTCTTCAAAATTCTAAATTTCTACAATTTTTCATGTCCAAATCCATATAAACTCATGTATTTAACTCAAAATTGTGAAGAAAGCACTTACCCCATTATGATTGATGAAGATGGCACTCCAATGTGCTCTACAATCGACTCCCATGGGCGAAATGAAATGAGATAGAGCCAAACCCTCATTTTAAAGAAGACACTGCCTAGCCCCGACTTCCGCACCTGCGGTCACTTGACCGCTCCTGCGGTTCCGCAGGTGCGGCCCAACTACCGCTTCTGCGGTCTTCCACCAGACCCCTCAACTCTGCATCTGCGTCCACCATCCGCTTATGCGCCTCCGCTTGTGCAGCTCCACGCGCGCAGGTGCGGTCCCGCTTCTGTGGATCTCGACCGCATCTGCGGTCCACGCCTCTCCCAGCAAAATCCGCTTCTGTGAGTCCTTTCCCGCACCTACGGATTCGCACCTGCGGCCCTCTTCTCGCAGATGCGATTATACCAGAAGCCTAGTTGCTTCTGCCATTCCTAAAATTCCATTTTTTTAATCCGTTAACCACCCAAAATCCACCCGAGGCCCCCGAAACCCCGTCCAATCACACCAACCAGTTCCAAAACATAATGTGGACCTGCTCGAGGCCTCAAATCACATTAAATAACGCTAATACCATGAATCACACTCCAATTCAAGCTTTATGAACTTTAGAACTTCAAACTTTCTCATTCGATGCTGAAACCTATCAAATCGCGCCCGATTACCCTCAAATTTTGCATACAAGTCACATTTGACATTACGGACCTACTCCAACTTTCGGAATCGGAATCCGACCCCGATATCAAAAAGTCCACTCCCGGTCAAACTCTCTAAAAACCTTCAAATTTCTAACTTTCGCCAAATGACCCCGAAATGACCTACGGACCTCCAAATCCACTTCCGGACGCGCTCCCAATACCAGAATCACCATACAGAGCTATTCCCAGACTCAGAATCCCAAACAGACATTGATAACATTAAAATGCACTTCAACTCAAATTAATGACATTCTTCCAAAATGCCAACTTCCATAATAGGCGCCGAAACGCTCCCGGGTCATCCAAAATCCTATCCGGACATACGCCCAAGTCTAAAATCATCATATGAACCTGTTGGAACCTTCAAATCTCGATTCCGAGGTCATTTACTCAAAAATCACACCTTAGTCACTCTTTCCAACTTAAAGCTTCCGAAAGTAGAATTTTTCTTTCCAAATCAACTCTAAACTTCCCGAAATTAAATTCCGACCATGCGTACAAGTCGTAGTACCTGAATTGAAACTGCTCAGGGCCTCAAACTGCCGAATGATGTGCTAGAGCTCAAAATGACAAGTTGAGTCGTTACACTAAGACCCATTCATAGCTTCTTGTGGAAAATAGACCCCAACTCCTTGTTGGGTATTACTATTGCATCGTCCGTTTTCATATCCTCAAATAGAGGAGTGAAATTGGACGAGATAATAGAGCTCAGATTTGTGCGATTTTGGAGGGAATTTTCACGATTTGTATCGGAGTAAGTGTTTTGACTCGGATTTGTCCATTTTTCATGATTCCATCTTTATTTTTATCATTAAATTAGTGATTTGAATAGGAAAAATTGGGGGGTTTTGTAAAAGCTTTAACCATAAATTAAAGATTTGAATGTCGATTTGAGGTCGGAATTAGATAATTTTGGTACGGTTGGACTCGTGTCAGAATGGGTGTTCAAAATTTATAAGTTTGGTCTGGTTCCAAGGTGCGGTCCCAGGGTTGACGTTTTGAGTTTCATTAAATATTAAAACTTTATTATCCGGAATTTCTTCCTATGGCTTGTAGTTATGTTATTTTGGCTAGACTCGAGCCGTCCGGAATTGGATTTGTGTGGGAAGGGCTTATTAGTGGATTGATTTAGCTTGTTTGAGGTAAGTATCTTGTCTAACTTTGTATGGGGAAACTACCCCTTAGGAGTTGGGTTGATTGTATTATTTGAATTATGTCGAATACGTGTACACGAGGTGACGAGTGTGTACACAAACTTATATGTGGTATTTTGACCGGGTTAGACTCTTAGGCTCTTTCATGCATTTAATTGAAATTGTCATATCATGTTATATCTTTCATTGTTAAATTTCTTTTACATGCTTTACTTGACGTTATTAGCACATGTTCTATCTTTTATTGTGAAATTTGCTCTCATATATGCCTTAATTGATGTGGTTACCTCTCTTATTGTCATGTACCTTTTTTATTGTTGAGTTATTCTTATTTGAAGTTATTATTACATGATGTCTCTTCGTGTTGAATTATTCCCATGCATTTAGACGCAGTTGCTGTTTCAAACTATATTTTTCATTGTTATGTTTATGTTATACACTTGAATTGGAAGTTGTCATTTCATGGGAATTCATTTTGAGTTATTGAAGTTTAAATTATGAAAGCTATTGACACATTGAGGTTGAAGAAGTTGATTATTGAGATATCTTTTCTTATTGAGTAATTCTCATTCATTTTGTAACTTTTGAGGTTCTTGTACACATTGTGGTTGAGACGTGGGCTATATGTTGTGGTAATATTGGTATTGTTGATTTTGGCAAGTGTTGTGGCATATAGGCCCGTTTGGTGCGAGTTGATTACTGTGTTGTGATATTGATACGCATGCGGTGATATAAGGATATGCGTTGATACGCATGCGGTGAGATAAGGTGGGATTTATACGCGTGTTGCTAGTAAGAGAATTACTTGAAGTCGCGCGGTGAGATAAGGGGGCTAAATGCTTGTAGCTATTTCGGAAAAAATATTTTAAAAATAAATGCAAGGCTCACGCGGTAATATAAAGAATATTGTGATTATTGTTGACGGCCAATTTTGACCCTCCCTTTTAAAATTAATTTACTTACACTTAATAATTTACAATAAATATTTTGAAAGTATTTTCTAGTAATAAATACCCATTTCTACAAACTAATTAATTATAAGTTTTGAAAATTAATCACCAAGCATTAGTATTATGTAATTACAAATATACTTACTATTTTAAGATTATTAAAATAACTTTTATATACATCACATAGGCTTTATAATTAATTTGATAAATTACTCCTTAATGTCTAGTCAATTAGACTACTATGTTAATAATTTAGAAATTAGTGCTAAAAATGAAGTATTTATAATAATTAATTACAATAGCTAGCAATGTATATATTAATTATAATTTTACTATATTTTATTGAAAATTTTTACGCTTATTTTATTTAATAATAAAGGGGATCAAAAGAGGCTAAAGGCTATAATAGCAATTCTCAACTAAACACAAACTAGCCATTCTTTAAATCAAAACCAGCCCAAGACCTAGACCCAATCCGAAAATACGCAGCCCAAGTCCACCCCTCTGTTTTCACCATGACAATCCATGCCATCATATCTGAACCAATTACAGTGTGCCATGTCATCGCTCTCAAGCACTCACACAAGAAACACACTACATCTGGACCGTTGGTCCAAATGATCAAAGGTTCACAATTAAACTAATTTTCCATCAGTGATTTATCTCTGCCATTGGATTAAAAGAGATCCAACGATCTCCTTTATTTTCCAATAAATGTTTTATTTCCTAAATATCGGAACCGTTGATCACAATGATCCAACGGCTCCCGTTGCATCTCCCGTTTTAAACTTGGAGACAACCCCAACCCTAATCATTCCCTCCTAAGACCAGCCGCCCCCTTTCCCAAAACTCTCTCTTTCTCTCATCCCTTTGAACCCCGCCAGTCATGGAACGTTGCACAAATTAGTGCAAGGTCACAAAACCCTGAATCAAATCGTCCTTCCCTGCTTCTCCATCCCCCAAATCCTGCTGATCTTTCCCTTTTGCTCTTCAAATCTGAGACACCAGAGCATGACCAGTAAAATCGAAACACCATTTTTGTTTTGTCTCTCAAATCCAACTGGCAGAATCAAATTGCCTCGTCCCTAGTATGTGAAGTCTGAGGCTATATTTCAGTTTTCTCACCGATTGGATATTAAAATCCTAATTTAAACCCTAGACTAATTGGTGCAAGGTCAAAACTTCAGAATCCTTTGCGCTCTGTCAAAATTGGTGGCATGCATGGCCTTCTCACATCATTCATTATCATTATTCTTGTTCCAGAGGTCAATCGCAGAGACCTCTAGACATTGGGCCTTTATCCGGCGGATTTTGCTCTCAACGTGCAATCCTCCACTCTCTCAGGTAAAGCTTCATCATTTCTCCCGCTGTTTCTTTAGATTTTCCCCAATCTTGCTCACATCATCAGCTCCTCGTCATTTTCCACTATCATTTTGAATGTTGTTGAAACCTAGAGGCATTGAATGCCAATATAAAAAGAGCCTTCAATGCTCTCACATAACACACCAAGAACACCTAACAAAACAGAAAATCAATATGGTAGTGTTTTAGAACCTTTTTCGACTAAGGCCAAAGTCTTACTCGATTTCTGATTTTGCTTTGGTTCTGAGTTACTCATTGATTGAAGTTTTGAGTTTTTGGATCCTAAATGGCTAAAAAAATTCTTATTTGGTTTGCTGCCCTAGAGAATGTCAGTACACCTCCAACTTTTCTCTTTTGATCATTTTATTCGAATGTCATGAATACATTGTTGTCTTCTATTAATTGTATTCGTTTATGATGTTTGGCATTAGTATAGAAATGTTATCACCATTTCATGATAAAGGGTTGTCAACTTGTGGTCATTTGTTATCTCCTGAGTATCTCTAATTGGTGTTGATTAAGCTGTTATGTGGCCTTAATGATTTTCATCTTGATCTCAAATAGTCCACATGATTAAGTTTCTTTAAGGTTCCTCAATGATCTATCATGCTTGCCTAGGCTTTAGATTTCTTATTAATTATTTTGTTGTGATCTCTATCTCTACACACTGTTTCCTGCATTCTGTTGTCTTATGGTCGAGATTGTTGTTTGATACTTCTAACTAGGATAAACCTGAAATTTCATAGTTTAATCCTTCACCATTTAACTGAAGCATGAGAGGTTAAGTGTTTAAGTTCTCTCCTTCTCTATATCAATGTCTGTTAACTCTAAGAGCAGCTTTCTGAGTTATTATTATGACAATCTTTTGTTCATATCTAACTGTTGGTTGCATCTATATGAAATAGTCTTATTAATGTGAACTCTTATGAACACCAGTAACCCTTCTACATATATTTTTTTTAAGATCAAGTTATCTTTTCATAAAAATAGATTATAGTTATGTTTGTTATAGTTGAATGATAACTGTTGTTAAGTTGAACATAACTGCCTTATATCTTCAAAAAGGGAATCAAATTATTTCGAAAAAATAAAGTGTTGCCGCTCAAACGGATTTTCAAAATGGTTTTCTTCAAGTCTTCAGATCAAGGTACATCTTAGGCCTACTCCCATAGTAGACAATACGCACCCCATCCTTTAGGAACAAGTGTTTTAATTTAGTTCTCCTTTTTACATATTCTTTCTTAAATACAAACACCTATACACACTTTCGAAAGCTCTTTTCAAGTATATATTCACTAACATTATTTTACTCTATAATTCATATCCTTTTAAACTACACCCTCTATTTGTAAGATTATGTCCTAATATGCAGTAAGTCGTACTCTTTTAAAGCTAGTTAAGGTATAATGCAAATAATTAATTCTAAATCTAGTCTAAGTCCTATGGAGCTACCTCAGGTAGATTTTAAGGGGTGCCTAACACCTTCTCCTTAGAAGAACAAGAACCATTACCCATAATCTCACCGGTTAGCAGACTAATAAAGAATATGACTTAGTAATTAAATAGGCACCCTAGTATACCTTTAAATATTTGGTGGCGACTCTCTTTCATCAACAACAGAGGAACCATAAGTTGAATCTTGTTTTAACTAGTGCAAAATAGGGTGCAACAACATGGCGACACTGCTGGGGAATTTCACACTTAGGTTCTGATCTTATCAAACTTAGACTACATTTGGCATTTAGATTTATTTGTACATTGGCTTAATGGTAGATAATATTGAAATTAGGTGATTACCTGCCTTTTTTGCTCTTTATGCTTATTATCATGCTTATTATTGCTACATGCTTATCTGTTACTGCTTTATGTACACTGTCATCACGTTTCTTCCTATCGAGTCTTGGCCGTACACTATCACACACAATGGCACGCGAGGGTTGTCTTTTACACCCCCTCAAACCTTCTTTTCAAAACTCTCTAGTTTCAGAGAATGGCTTTGTCAGGTCAACTGACATAACTTCCCGCAATCTTCAGTCCAACTCAAAAGTAGGAAACACTCCACTCTAGCAAAAATAGGGCATACTGCATAAACCTTAGGTGAGTCAGTCCTTGTCATTGACACACAATTAGGGAAGCCACTCTAATGTCAACGGGTCATGCACCCAATGACCTGACTTCTGTGAAAAGATAAACAACCCTGACAAGACACTTAAAGATCTGAAGCAAACACTTACCAAACACATTTAGTTTACCCACCTCAAAAAATGAAAATCAACCAAAACATCCATGAGATTAACATGGTAATGGGAGCGCCACATAAGTTGAAATAGTGGTGGAAGAACATCTGTCGGGAACATGGAGATGAGGTTCGGATATGCCAGGGGAACTGAATTCTTTGTTGAACATCCGAGTAGACACAATGTTCACTCGCCTGTTGATAGAGTTCTGGAATCCGGCTAAGGTGGTGTTCAGGTTTTTTGACTGTGAGTTAGCACTGACATTGGAGTAAGTCACTAGTTTCACGGAGCTTCCGTTCAACGGAAGGAAGCCGATATTGCCAGTTATTATGCTCAGTTTGCGGTTCTTAGATGCTTTGGTCTTGGCAAATAGTAGGGGTCTTAGAAATATTGAGGATGGATGGGTGAGCCTCGACCAGCTGTTCGATAGATTTGGATACTGTGAAAGCTACGAGTGGTATTCGGGAGAGTTTTAATGTGATCAAGCGACGTGGGAGAGTCTTAGGCCTATCGCCTTCTCAATGGCACTGTTAGAATTATTGGTCTTCCCGTAGATAAGGGTTGGAGCAACATCAACCTACTACCTATGGTTCTAGCAACCTTATGTGGCAACCTTCAAGCTACTTTGGTGTTGATGGTGCTAGCTGAGATGCTGATGGCTTTGTCCGCATGTGCATGAGGGTATTATTTCTTTAAGGGCTGTAACTTGCTGCTCCAGATCTGGGCTACTAAACATTTCTTCTAGCAAGAGGCCACCATTGACTACTTTGTGGGCGTCAGCAACATGATCCGCAACCACAATGAGAGAATGAGACATTGGGTCTCCCCACACGGGCAAGAAGAGTGGAGGGAAATGCTGACTAATATGAGTGGAGAATGGATCAACTGGAAGCTATCATGGTTAGGTGGAAGTGCAATCTGAAGGACTCCTCATAAATACTTCATTGAGCTGATCAGACTTTAGGGTATTCAACCATACTCACCCCTGCGGGTTCTCAGACAATTCGAGATGATCCAAGATGTACCTCTGTGGAACACCCAATAAATGAGCCTTACAAACACCATGAAACATTATTTTTCCTTTGCAAAATTTTACAGGGCCTTACAAGGGACTCACGAGGAACACCCAATAAATGAGCAAACAGAGATGAAACATATGAATATGTATACCCTGGATCAAATAGTACTGAAGCATCCCTACCACAGACAGAAATAATACCTTTGATCATGGCATCTGAGATCACTACATCTGGTCTGGACGGAAAAGCATAGAACCAACCTAGAGCACCACTTCACTGTCCTCCACATCTAGGACAGCCCCTACCCACCTGCCCTCCGCCTCTGGGAGACCAGACAGCTGGTGTGGCAACTGGTGCTGAAATCATAAGCTGCTGACCCTGGTGCACTGCCTTGCCCTGAAGCCTGGGGTAGAATATCGGCACATGACTAAGATATCCACACTCAAAACAACCTCTCGGTACGATGGACTGCTGACCTGAAGTCTGACCCCGATGGCCTGAATACTCACTGGAGGAACCATGAATAACAGGTGGACGGTAGGAACTCTCTGGCATGGAGCTAAAATAAAGTCACACTGGAGCACCCCGAGGAGGCGGCAGTGCTGGATATGTGGGCCTGCTCGACTGGCCCCTCACAAACTAACCCCTTCCCCCAACCGGGGCACCTCTGAACTCTCTAAAATATCGGAACCTATTATCCCTTGTAGCTTGCTCACGTCTACGCTGACGTACACCCTCATCTAGCTTGTGGCCTGGATACCAAATTGCGAACCTCCAACAAGACTCTACACTCTCTCTGTATAAGTAGGAAGTATCATGAGTGCATGGTGAGACAACGTAGAGAACCTCACCTCATAGTCGGTCACTGACATCTGACCTTGCTGGAGCTGCTCGAACTGAAACCGCAACTCTTCCCTCTAAGAGGGTGGAATATACCTGTCCAAGAAGAGGCATGTGAACTGATCCCAAGTCATGGGAGGAGACCCTGCTGGTTTGCCGAGAAGATAGGACTGCCACCACCTACGGGCCCTACCCTCCAGTTGAAAGGTGGTGAAGTCCACCCCATGGGACTCCAATATCCTCATGTTATGCAGTTTGTCCCTGCACCGATCAATAAAGTCCTGGGGGTCCTCATGTTTCTCACCTCCGAAGATAGGAGGGTGTAGTCTGGTCCATCTATCCAATAGCTTCTACGGCTCGCCAGCCGCAGCTGGTCTGGGCTCAGGTATAGCTACTGTAACTGGCTGGGCTCAGCCCACGGGTAGTGCGTCCGAGGTCTGATATACGACAGTTGCATGCCTAGGAGCCTGAGTGGTAGGGGTCTGTGCTCCCCCTCCCGCCTAAGATGTAGTCCGGTCTGTTGGAAATAAGTCGGCCTGAGTCATAGAATCCATGAACCGCAGCATACGGCCCATGACCTCCTGCAATCCCGGTGCAGACATGAAATCCGTTGAGGCCGGCTCTGCTGCGAGCAACTCGCCCTACTCCTCGATGATTGGATCCTTTACTGGATCCACGGGTGGAATGACTGGAACAACTCTAGGATGCCCCCGTCGTCTACCACGAGTTGGATCCCTCCATCGGCCTCTAGCAACAGAGGGAGCAGCTTCTCCAAGATCGGGTACATCTGCTGCATGTGTTCTCACCATCTGTGAGAGAATAAGAGAAAGATGCTTAGCACAACATCAACTGCACAATAGGAGATGAATAAAGTGTAGTTTCCTAACACCCTATATCCCCTTAAAGATAAGTACGGACATCTCCGCACTGATCTGCAAGACTCTATTAGGCCTGCTCATAACTTGTGAGACCTACGTGAATCTAGTTCTCTGATACCATATTGTCACGACCCAATTTCTCCTATAGGTCGTGATGGTGCCCAACATCGTCGCTAAGCAACCCAATGGTGAACTAACCATGTGATTGCTCTTTTTAATAAGTTTCCAAGTAATTTAGAAAATTGAATAAATAAAACGAAGGCAACTAAGTGGCAATCATAGTGACATAAATATTCCAAAACCATAAAGTCTACTAGTATGTGTGCCAAGACCTGGTGTCACAAGTGTAAGCGCAACTAGTAGAATATACAAAACTCTAACTACTATCTGAAATAAAAGTAGACAGAAAATAAGTGCAAAAGAGAGACTTTAGGTGTTGCGGAACGGCTCATGAAGCAGCTCACCACTAGGCCTCAGGGTAACGGGGTGTGCGCCGGTATGACTACCAGATGCACCTGGCTCATATCCTGCACAGTTAGTGTAAAAGTGTAGCATGCGTACATAAACAACATGTACCCAGTAAATATCTAGTCTAACCTTGAAGAAGTAGTAACGAGGGGCCGACATCAACACTTACTATGGGCTAACAATAAAATACAAAAATTCTAAATAAGCATGGGTTATGAAAACAATAATAACTCAATAACAAGAAGGAAATAAATAATTCTAATACAAATAGTAAATCCCAAGTCAATTTCTGTCACATACAATTTTAACCTCTCAAGCCATAAAATAATATCAAATACAATTAAGCTCCGAATATTATCACGCATGATTATGTTAAGGTCGTACGACCCGATCCAGTATAATGTGTACATTGCCGAGGGTCGAGCGGCATGAACCATAGATGCATCCATTCTACTGTCGTGGCATTCAACCCGCTCCACAAGAAGGGAGAATACTTTATAAATATTCGGTTTAAAAGATATTACAAGGCTAATACACAAAGAAGCAGAATATCTATTAACGGTCAAGTATCTCGCCAAAACTCAAGTAAGTGGAAGTCGATCTTTCACAATTCCTCTATCAAGTTCCGATATAGTTTAGGCACTTTAATTAACAAATATGGTGCAAACTTTATAAGTAGTTCATGATTTGGGTCCTAAACTACTCAGACACAACATAATTTATGGCTGCGCACAGACTCTTGTCACCTCGTGCATACGTATCCCCCACAATTAGAAACAAATAGTAATTTAAATCTCCTATGGGGTAAATTCCCTATTACAAGGTTAGGCAAGAGACTTATCTTGTCTCAAAGCTTACTTCTGATCCACAAATATGCTTTAAATCCTCAACTCGGTGCCAAACAATCCAAAACTAGTCAAATATTGTATAAATTAATCAATACATGTTCAATAGTTCATAATCTAACTATTAGAGTCATTACCTAACCCCAATTGGAAAATTCCTAAAATTCATCCCCGGGCCTACATGCCCGGATTACGAAAAGTTTTGAAGACAATTGTTACCCACAACCTTACGAACTCAAATATATAATTTTCATCCCATTCCATAATCATTTTCGTGGTTAAATTCCATTTTTATCAAAACCTAAGTTTTTCATCAAAACCCAAGATTTTCACAATTTTATATGTTAAAATCTACCCATAATCTATGTATTTAACTTACATTGGATAGAAATTACTTACCTAAAATAGCTAGGTGAAAACCCCTCTCTAAAGAGCTCCAAAATTGCCCAAGAAGTGAAAGAAATGAGTCAAAAATGGCCTAAGTCCCGTATTAAATGAACCTCACTGCCTCCAGCACTTCAGCTTTTACGGCTCGAAGGCCGTATCTGCGGACAAAGCCTTGCAGATGCAGATCATGCCCAAGTCTGCCCTTCCCGCTTCTGTGGGCAAAGTTTCGCATCTGCGAGCCCGCTTCTGCAGCAGGAGCACCGCACCTGCGCACTAGCCCACTTCTGCAATCCCTTCCTCGCATTTGCGCCTTCGTAGATGTGGCCCCTCTCCTCGCTTCTGCGACCACTGGGCAGCCCACTCCTCCTCGATTCTGCGAGCTCGCTCCTGCGGTTGGTCCTCCGCAGGTGCGATTGCACCAGAACTCTGATTCTTCAGCTATTCTTTCCAAGTCCAAATAAGTTTCGTGCCTCGTCCGAATGGCATTCGGGTCCCCCATGGCCCCGCCCAAACATACCAACAAGTTAAAAATTATAAAACGGACCTTCTCGACCTCACGAAACATGAAAAACAATATCGAAACTAAGAATCACACTCCAAACCAAATCAAATCAACTTATGAACTTTAAGTTCTTCCAATTTGCTCTGAACACGCCGAATCATACTTAAACTACTCGGAATGACACCAAATTTTGCGTACAAGTCTTAAATCACCTTACAGAGCTTTTCCCACACTCAGAATACCAAACAGATCTCGATAATACCGAAACCTACTCCAAACTAAATTTAAAGAACTTTCAAACCTTCAATAAGCCAACTTTCAACTTTAGGCACCGAAACGCTCCCGAGTCATCCAAAACCCGATTCGGACACACGCCCAAGTCCAATATCATCATACGAACTTATTGGGACCATAAAATCCCAGTTTCGAGATCATATACTAGAAATATTGACCCAAGTCATACTTAGCCCTTTAAAGCCAATTCAAAGGAACTAAGTGTTCCGATTTCAACCTGAACCCATCCAAATCTCGAACTAACCATCCCCGCAAGTCATAAAACAGTAAAAGCACATATGGGGAGTCTTATTTAAGGGAACAGGGATCTAGAAAGCAAAACGTCCATTCAGGTCGTTACACTTGCACACCCACCAATTCCCTCTGTCCACATTCCGTACGTACCACAGTATGTTCAGACACCACAAAACCCGCCTATCACCACCAATGTAACTCACACCCTCCTCGTGACAGAGTCACTTTTACCACGACATTTGGATACCGCCACCCATTATCGATATGTTCCCCTTGTATATTCCATTTCTAAACCTATCTTTACAGCGCATGTCACGGTCAGGGTGCCTTATGAGATTGACCAATATGCTGAGATGGAAAGGGAATCCAGGAGTAAGAAAGAGGAGTCAGTATCTGAGTAGCTGCAAATCTTGAAAAAGTAAATAAAGAACCTCCAAGTTGCCCGAGAAAGTGAAAGTTTGGACTACGAGGATTTATGTATTCATCCGGATGTGGATATGCCAGCAGGGTATAAAACTCCAAAGTTCGATATCTTCGATGGGACGGGTGATCCCCACGCGCACATGAGGGCATATTGTGAAAATTTAGTCATAGTGGGAGGAATGAGAAGCTAAGGATGAAGTTATTTATAAGGAGCCTAATGGGAGAAGCACTCACTTGGTATTCTCGATAGGATCCGCAAAATTGGAGAACTTGGAAAGATATGGAAGAGGACTTCATGAATCGTTTTCGATTCAACACAAAGATCACTCCCGATCGGTTCGCACTGGAGAACCTATAGAAAAAACCATCCAAGTCATTCCAAGAATATGCACGTCGGTGGAGGTTAGAGGCCGCCAAGGTGCAACCTCCGCTGGACGATAGTGAATTAACCAAGTATTTTATCAGAGCCGAGGAAGGGATATACTTTGAAAGGATGGGGGGAATGATGGGACAAAAATTCCCCAAGCTGGTCAATATGGGAGACTTCTTAGAATAGGGCATAAAATCCGGTAAAGTACAATCCATGGCGGCACTGCAAGCGACTAGCAAGGCTATCCAATCAGGGTAAATCAGTAGTAGAAAGAAGAAGAAAGAGGAGGTCTCAACAGTTGTCCCTTACTATTAACCCAACCCACATCATGGAGACACTTCCTATTCCCCAAACAATCATTCACCACCACCCACTTACGCTCAAGTCTATAACACCCAGTCATATTATCATCCTCAACCATAATACAACCCTCCTCGAGCCAACAACACGAACCCACAATGACCATATGCTCATGTCCAAACCACTACTCACCAAAACTGACCCGCTTATGCACCATGCCCTCATCCCAACTTTGAAGAGAGGGGTCCTAGAAATTATACCCCAATTGATGTGCCTCTAACAAAACAGTTTGAAAGATTGAGAAGAGCGGGATTGATACATCCAGTGGAAGGAAGGGTTCCTCAGTACCTCTCCAAGTATTTTGATGCAACTAAAAGATGCGTGTACCATTCCAATGTACCTGGTCATGATACTGAAGATTGTTTTAAGCTGAAAATGAGATTGAAACATTGATCAAGAGCGGAGCCATTCAATGAACTCCGGTACCGCCCAATGTGAATCGCAATCCGCTGCCAAATCACCGAAATCAGGGAGTTGACATGACAATATTGGATGATGCTATGATCCTGAATATGTTAATCGAGGGAACTTGGGAAGAGAGCAAATTCAAATAAGGAACATAACAGACACAGAAGCCGCCGAGTTCTGGAAGAGAATGTCAACCAAAGAGTATTTCGTGGAGGAGCAGTTGAAGAAAACTCCAGCACAGATATCAATCATGGACTTGTTAACGAGTTCCGACAGTCATAAGGACACTCTATTGAAAGTACTAAATGGGGTAAGTGTACCAAGAAACACCACCAGTGAGGCGCTGGCTGCAACAATCGAGAAAATGGTCGAAGCAAATATGATCACTTTTAGAAGAGATGAACTTCCCCTCGAAGGCGCATGTCATAACAAAGCTCTTCATATCACTATCAAATGTGGGGATAAAGTGGTGTCTTGAGTGTTGGTCGATGGGGATTCAGGATTCAATATTTGTCCGCTATCCACCCTACGGGAGTTGGGAATTCATTTGAGGGAAGTCAAGTAAGTCCACGTAAAGGTGAGGGCCTTTGACAGTTCACAAAAGGATATTATTGGAGAAATTTATTTGGCCTTGCAGATCGAGCCGGTCGAATTCCATATATTGTTTCAAGTAATGGATAACTCTTCTTTCTACAACTTATTATTGGGAAGGCCCTGGATACACATGGTAGGGGCTATCACATCCACTTTACACCAATGTATGAAATTTGAGCGGGGATGTCAGGAGATTGTGGTCCACGGGGAGTGGGGTCACCCCGCTTATTTGGAGCATGTTGTTCCATTCATTGAAGGGCTAGGCGAAGGTGTTTTCCATGCAGTGGAAATCATGTAGACTACCGAAATGGAAGAGACTGAATAAAACTTAGGAATGCAGTCATCGTATATGTCCAAGATGTCTATGAGGGAGATGATGAAATATGGATACAGGCCAAAAATAGGGTTGGGAGCCAGGTCGGACGGGATCACAGAGCCTAACGGGCATAAAGGAAGGGCCGATATAGGATATCAGCCTCCGGAGAGGAAATATCATACCGGTAGCTCCGGGAAAAATATTTTTGTGCCAGAGCATATTTCAAGTACAGGTCAGAGTTCAGTACCAGAAGATGATATCATCGACGGGATGCTAAAGATGGTCGTGATTATGAATGAAGAATGTTGTGAAGGGGCTGACATCAAGACACCGACTATCAGGGATGCCGAACCAGGGCAAAAGCTGCGGAATTAGACCGCCAATCCATCTTTGGTTCGCCGGGAATCTTGGTAGTATGGAACTGTAAAAGTTTTCTTTTGAAAAGTGCACGGTCAATTGAGGCATGCACTGTGTATGTACCTTTTAGTCATTTGCCTCTTTTGAACGCTCAAGACTTTCCTCTTTTGATGAAATAAAAAGAATCATTTTCTCAAATATTGCAATTTTATTTACCGCTTCTTTTATACTTAGTTTTTCCTTTCAGTAAATAAAATGCTAAACACTCGCGTTCCGCGATTGTGACATGTAACAAAACCGCCGAGCGTAGCGACCCATATTACGAGGAGTATGATGAGAGTATGATGCTAGAAAATCTCCTGCAGAAGATCAAACAGTTGGAGAGTCAGAAAAAGCCCAACCTCGAAGAAACGGAAGTGGTCAATCTTGAAAATGAACAAGACATAAAAGAAACCAGAATCAACATTCATCTAGAAGCCGAGCAGAAGGAAAAACTGGTTGAGCTCCTCTGACAGTAGACCAATATTGCATGGTCATTTGATGATTTGCCAGTATTAAGCACTGAGATTGTCTCGCATCGACTGCACACCGATCCTACCAGACCATCGGTCAAGCAGAACCCCAGGAAATTCAAACCTAATTTAAGTACGAGGATAAAGGAAGAAGTGACCAAGTAGATAGAGGCGGATGTGGTGTCACCAATTATCCTAGTTGGTTGGCAAATATCTTCCCAGTACCCAAGAAAGACAGAAAGATCAGAATATATGTGGATTACCGAGATCTCAACAAAGCTATCCCAAAGGATGATTTCCCTCTTCCAAATATCCACAGCCTCATCGACAATTGCGCGAAGCATGGACTGTAGTCATTTTTGGATTGCTTCGCTAGGTATCACCAAATCTTGATGTACGAGGAAGATGCAGAGAAGACAGCCTTCACCACACCTTGAGGAAATCTTTCGAGCGCCTGCAAAGGTACAATTTGAAGTTGAAACCGGCAAAGTGCATGTTCGGAGTCCCTGCAGGAATACTCTTGGGCTTCATTGTAAGCAAGAAGGGGATAGAACTGGACCCATCAAAAATCAAGGCAATTCAGGAATTGCCACCACCAAAGAGCAAGAAAGATATAATGACTTTCCTCGGTATATTGAATTACATCACTCGCTTCATAGCTCAGTCCACGGTAATCTGTGAACCCATTTTCAAGTTGCTGAAAATGGATATTGCCACAAAATGTAAGGCACTATAAAATATTTCCAAGGAATTCTAGTTTTTTGGTACCTAGATGGGCTAAATATGCATGGGAGAATTGGTGGAAATTTTTGGCAGAAGAAGGCAGTTCTGCGGTCAAGCTCGCAATCGCAGAACCACTCCGCGGGCCGCATAATCATCACGGAGTTGAGCAGAAAATTTGTTGAATATAAAAGGTCATTTTACGTTCCATTATGATATAACGCACTTTTTGCACTGACCTGGATTGCCCAGAAACTAAGGCATTATATGTCAACATACACTACGCATCTGATATCTCGGGCCGGCCCACTCAAGTACATCTTCTAGAAGCTGATGCCTACCGGAAAGCTAGCTAAATGGCAAATTCTGCTCAGCAAATTTGACATTATGTACATAACTCAGAAGGCTATAAAATGGTAAGATTTAGTCGACCACCTAGTAAAAAATCCGGGGGATGGGGATTACAAGCCACTTACTACATATTTTCCTGATGAAGAAGTATTATTTACTGGAGAAGATATTGCAGAATCGTACCCTGGATGGAGAATGTTTTTCGAGGGAGCAGCAAACTTTAAAGGAGACAGAATTGGGGTAGTCCTGATTTCAGAATCTGGACAACACCTATCCAGCATCGGCAAAGATAAGATTCCCTTGTACCAATAATATGGCTGAATTTGAAGCGTCTATCCTTGGGATCAGAATGGCAGTCGACATGAACGTCAAAGAACTTTTGGTCATAGGGGATTCCGATCTATTGATACACCAAGTCCAAGGGGAATGGTCCACTAAGAACATCAAGATACTTCCATACATGCACTGCATGAAGGAGCTATGCAAGAAGTTCATGAAGATTGAGTTCAAGCACGTCCTCGGGATTCAGAACAAGTTCGTTGACGCCCTTGCAACTTTATCATCTATGATTCAGTATCCAGACAAGAACTACATCGACCCTATCGAGGTAGAGATCAGGGATCAACATTCCTATTGCTTCCTTGTAAAGGGAGAACCAAATGGTAAACCATAGAATCACGACATCAGGAAATTCCTTACAACCAGAGAATACCCGGAGAATGCTACTAATGGTCAAAAGCTATCCCTTAGAAGGCTAGCAAACCACCTTTTCCTCAACGGGGAAGTCCTGTACAGGAGGACCCTAGATTTAGGTTTCTTGAGATGTGTAGACACTGCCGAGGCAACCAGGTTATTGGAAGAAATACATGCAGGAACGTGCAGACCCCACATGAATGGGTTCATATTAGCTAAGAAGGCCTTGAGAGTTGGATACTTTTGGATGACTATGAAAAGAGATAGTATCTGCTACGTACAGAAGTATCACCAGTGCCAAATTCACGGGGATTTCATCTGGATTTCGCCAAATGACTTAAACATAACAGGTTCCCCTTGGTCATTCACCGCCTGGGGCATGGACGTGGTTGGACCTTTAGAGCATGCTGCATCAAATGGACATCGCTTCATCTTGGTAGCTATCGACAATTTCACCAAATAGGTCTAGGCATATACTTACAAGTCCGTCACAAAGAAGGTAGTGGCAGATTTCATCCGGAACAACATCGTATAAAGATTTGGAATACCGGAGTCCATCATCACTGACAATGCCGCTAACCTCAACAGTGACCTCATGAGAAAAATTTGCGAGAAGTTCATAATCGTCCACCGCAATTTCATAGCCTATAGACCACAAATGAATGGGGCAGTCGAGGCAGCCAATAAGAATATCAAGAGGATTCTACGAAAGATAGTGGACAATCTCAGGCAATGGCATGAGAAACTATCTTTCACCTTATTGGGTTATCAGACCACCATGAGAACATCAGCTGGGGAAACACCGTACATATTCGTATATGCCGTTGAAGCTTTGATACCCGCAGAGGTCAAAATACCATCTTTAAGGGTCATTCAAGAGGTAAAATTAGACGACATAGAGTGGATACGGGTCAGACAGGAGCAAATCATGCTCATTGACGAGAAAAGAATGGATGCAGTATGCCATGGTCAGCTATATCAAAATAGGATGGCCAGTTCATTTAAATAGAAATTGAAGCCTCGCCAGTTAGCACTGGGGCAGTTAATCTTGAAGAAAATCTTTCCCCATCAAGAAGAAGCGAAAGGAAAGTTCACCCCAAACTGGCAAGGTCCTTAGGTGGTTCACCTAGCACTTTCGGGTGGAGCTCTAATCTAGGCAAAAA
Source organism: Nicotiana tomentosiformis (assembly GCF_000390325.3). Lineage (NCBI taxonomy): Eukaryota > Viridiplantae > Streptophyta > Magnoliopsida > Solanales > Solanaceae > Nicotiana > Nicotiana tomentosiformis. The sequence continues at coordinate 146,288,669 of NC_090812.1, read as the reverse complement.
TGGATGGAAGAATCAACACGAAGCCCATCAACTTAGACATAATCAAGAGATACTATGTTTAGAGTTAGGTTTTGCTGTAACAGAACTATGTTCAACCTGACTTCCCACATAGGGATATGTAGGCAACCCACGTAGAGTTCGGTTTCTCTCCCCCTTCTCTTTTATAATAGAAAAACCAAATATCACTTTTGTATGTTGCTCAAAAACTACGCCGACTTGATTTCCTTAGAAAGGAATGCATAGGCAATCCTCATCAGATTAAGTCGTCTTTTGCAATTGAACTTCGTTATGGCCGGATTCCATTTGGATATGTAGGCAGTCTGAGTCAGACATCCAGCTTCATCCTTAAACTTATCATCTGTTGTAATCGAACTACATCTTGACCTGATTCCATTTAGATATGTAGGCTATCTGAGTCAGGCCCGGTCATCTTCATCATATTTTATCATAATCCATGAACTACGTTCAGACTTGATTTCATTTTGGATACGTAGGAAACCTGAAAGGTTTCGGTCATAACCTTAGGAAAACCTTTGTAATGCATTAGTTTGAATTAGGGCGCAGTCGCAACGGCGAGCAGTCGCATTGTCAAAAGCATCAAGGAAGATCGACATCAACGGGATGAAATTTTCAAGAAGAAACGTTCGTGTGTGTAGAGCTTTTCGTAATATGTCATAATCCAGAACGACAATATTTGCCTTAAAAACAAAGTATTTTCAAAATATTTTATAATAACACAGTAATTTGTTTCACCTACCGAACTTCGCAGCACAACCATATAAGAGGCTCGGGGCAAACCAACACTGTGATCGACATAAACCAACATCCTCGCCCCCACTAAGATTTTTTTTTTGAGTGCAAGGTCAACAGGGAACAATGAAGCACTAAGACCGCACTAGGCCAAATGACAGATCCGCCACTTGCCTAAGTTTATCTCTTTTTATCCTTTACTTGAATTTCTCTAGTATAGCTAAGGCTAATCTTTGAATCCTTTGCAGGTACCTCAGAATCAGACCGCTGATACGAAAAAAACAACTTGTGCATAGCAAACTGCCTGCTCAAACAATCGGATCACCCTATACAAAATGGATTGTTAGCTCCATCAATGGAAGCCCTGTATATAGAAAATCTCCTTCTCAACTAATCGGAGCACCCTGCACAAAACGGATCGTTGGCTTCATCAATTGAAGTCCTGTATATAGCAAACTGGCAGCTCAATCGATCGAAGCGCCCTATAAAAATAGCACATCAGCTTCGCCAATAGGAGCATTGTATATAGCAAACTATTCACGTCACGAACAGAATAATCCGCATCGCCGCTCCGTCGCAACGGATGCCAGAATAGAAAGTCACAAACCTTGTCACTAATGTTCTGAGAATCGATTAGCTTCGCAGTCAAGAGTATCTCTTGTGCATGGTTTTATTTCCCTTTCTATTACTTTGAATGTTTTGACGTTTTTCTCATGCAGCTTTAGGAATGATTACGATTTTAGTCAATCACTTCCAAGTGGAGATTATTTTATATTTTAGTGCAAATCTCTCCCAACAAGTGGAGACGTACTCTACAAATCAAGATCTCCCAACAAGCGGATATATTTCTCAGTTCAAAGCTCTCCCAACAAGCAGAGACGCCCTCTACAAATCAAGCTCTCCCAACAAGCGGAGACAAATTTCAAATGCTCGGACAACTGCGGAATGGTACACAGCCCGGCTAACAAATCGAGTCAAGATCAAGTATCCAATAAATGTTTTATTTACGAAATATCGGAGCCGGTTATCACAATGATCAAACGACTCCCTTTCCATCTCCCATTTTAAACCTGGAGACAACCCCAACCCTAATCATTCTCTCCTAATACCAGCCGCCCCCTTTCCCAAAACCCTCTTTTTTCTCTCATCCCTTTGAACCCCATCAGTCATGGAACCTTGCACAAATCAGTGCAAGGTCACAAAACCCTGAATCTAATCGTCCATCCCTGCTCCTCCATCCCCCAAATCTTGCTGATCTTTCCCATTTACTCTTCAAATCTGAGACACCATAGCATGACCAGTAAAATTAAAACACCATTTTTGTTGTCTATCAAATCCAGCAGGCAGAATCAAACTGCCTTGTCCCTAGACTGTGAAGTTTGAGGCTCTATTTCATTTTTCTCGCCGATAGGATTTAAAATCCTAATTTGAAACCATAGACTAATCGTTGTAAGGTCAAATCCTCAGAATTCTTTGTGCTCTATCAAAATTGGTGGCATGCATGGCCTTCTCGCAGCATTCATTATCATTATTCTAGGTCCATAGGTAAATCTCAGAGACCTCTAGACATTAGGCCTTTATCCAGTGAATTTTACTCTCAGCGGGCAGTCCTTCTCTCTCAGGTAAAGTTTCATCATTTCTCCCACTGTTTTTTTTAGATTTTCCCCAATCTTGCTCACATCTTCACCTCCTCATCATCTTTCACTATCGTTTTGAATGTTGTTGAACCCTAGAGGCATTGAATGCCACTATAAAAGGAGCATTCAATGCTCTCACCTAACATACCAAGAACACCTAACAAAACAGAAAATTAGTACGGTAGTGTTTTAGAACCTTTTTCGACTAAGGCTAAATTCTTACTCGATTTCTAATTTTGCTTTGGTTCTGAGTTACTCATTGATTGAAGTTTTGAGTTCTAGGATCCTAAACAGCTAAACATATTCTTATTTGGTCTACTACCCTAGAAAATGTCAGTACACCTCCATCTTTTTTCTTTTGATCGTTTTATTCGAATGTCATGAATATGCTATTGTCTTCTGTTAATTGTATTCGTTTATGATGTTTATCATTAGAATAGAAATATTATCTCCATTTCATGATAATGTGTTGTCAACTTATTATCAGTTGTCATGCTCCTGAGTATCTCTAATTGGTGTTGATTAAGCTGTTATGTGACCTTAATGATTTTCATTCTGATCTCAAATAGTCCACATGATTAAGTTTTCCTTAATGTACCTCAATGATCTCTCATGCTTGCCTAGGCTTCAGATTTCTTATTAATGATTATGTTGTGATCTCTATCTCTACACACTATTTCCTGCATTCTGTTGTCTTATGGTCGAGATTGTTGTTTGATACTTCTAACTAGGATAAACCTGAAAGTTCATAGTTTAATCCTTCACCATTTAACTGAAGCATGAGAATTTAAGTGTTTAAGTACTCTCCTTCTCTATATCAATGTATGTTAACTCTAAGAGCAGCTTTCTGAGTTATTATTATGACAGTCTTATGTTCATATCTAACTGTTGGTTGCATCTTTATGAAACAATCTTATTAATGTGAACTCTTATGAACATTAGTAACCCTTCTGCATATATTCTGTTAAGATCAAGTTATATTTTCATAAAAATAGGTTATAGTTATATTTGTTATAGTTGAATGATAATTGTTGTTAAGCTAAACATAACTGCCTCATATTTAGATGTTAACCTTAGTCTGTATACTTGAGTTAAACCTGTTTGGTACAATATTTTCCTTGTCTATAACCCCTTTTTATGACATTTCTGGCTTGGCTTTATAATAGGTGAAACTCACCATGTCTGTGTAAGATCATAACCTCATTTGAAGTATCCATGTGTAGTTGACTTAAAATGTTGCATGTACCTCTATTTGTCTTCATGATCTCATGTTCCTGTACATTGTTTTGAAATTGCACCCAGTCCTCATTTTTAATGTTAATCTGAGTTGAATCTGATCTGTAAATCCTATGAGAACTTTCTATTGCTGCTGCTTGAGCATAATGGTTTGCCTAAGGTTTATACTATTATAGAAAATGTGATTATGCCCTCAATTCCAAAGATAAGTAAGATTAATAACATGTGAACCCATTAAGCATTTTTAGGAATCCCATATTTGAATCTGTAACTTGTAGTCATGCTAAGAGTCATGATTATGACTGCTTGCTTGAATCCCTGATGATGCTTTCAAAAGTTCCAAGTAATATTGTTAACCTATGAGTGCGCTAGTGGTAAGACCTAAGCTAACAAATCTGTGATATGTCTGCAAAGAAAGAGGCATTTGTATGGCTGCATATCTGGGCTGTGTGCTCTTTTAGATGAGATCTCAAGTGTTTATTTCTTTTGGAAGTAAGATCAGTAGTATTCTTATCTCTATGTGTGTTTGGAATCTGATCTTCAGACTTATTTGATATGTGTTTTATTCCTTTAGTACTGAAAATGAGGTTATAAAATGAAACTGTCTCTATGTCTTTATAATATTCTGTCAATGGAGAAGTATACTTCTGTGTGGTATGTTGTATTATGGTAGTTGGTTTACATTGAAAGAGCCTCATTGGCACTTAAACCTATTGAGAAAAATGATTCGTTAGTGGTTAAAGGTATTTGGGAGCAGAGTTCAACTCTAGGTTTGGTTGCTCTCCCTAGCACAAGCATTTCCCTCAGCCTTGAGACCCTTGGGAATTTTGAAGTGTCGAGGGATTCAAAGGGGGAATAGACCTTGAGTGGAACTCTCTCCTTAGCCCTTAATCCATTGACATTTGTTGTTCTCTTTGGGTTTAGTGTTTGATAGCTTGTTATATATTTTGCTCTAATAATTTACTTATGTGTTTCATGCATGATTCAACATACAGAATATGTATGTAATGACCTTCTCTTTTTATTTACATGTACATTTTCTTGGGCCTGATGAATTCTTGAGAACTCAGACCCAAGTCCAGCATTGCTGTATTTTATGAAAACCTCGAAGTTAGTTGTAGTTGTCTCTTTTACTGATGGGCCTGCCTCCTTGGGGCCCAAATACCAGAGTCCAATCCTCCCCTTTAACTCCTTTATTATTTACTGCCTTGTTATTTTAGTTTTATTGCCTTGTCGCACTTTGTTACATTCTTGTTGTTATTTTATCTCACATGTATACAATAGTATTGTATTGGATTGAATGCTTTAATTTATATCCTATGTCATATAAACATAGGAAATCCTTAAATAAAATAAGATTAAAATAAGAATTAGTTAGTAACTAGTCTCCCGTTCGCTAATTATAAATTGTTTATATTATTACTATGTTTTCGCTCACCTTTTTCTTAAAGGATTTCGAAGCCCCAAAAGCTTAGTAAGGGACGATAGCCTCACTTTCAAAAGGAAAAAATCAGATTGGAAGCACAAGCTTTATCTTCAAAAAGGGAATCAAATTATTTCAAAAAAAAAATGAAGTGTTGCTGCCCCAAAAGGATTTTCAAAATTGTTTTTCTTTTCAAGTCTTCAGATCAAGATATAACTTAGGCCTACTCCTATAGTACCCTTTATCACCATTAGAACAATACACACCTCATGCTTTAGGAACAAGTGGTTTAATTTAGTTCTCCTTTTTACATATTTTTTCTTAAATACAAACACCCTATACACTCTTTCAAAAGCTCTTTTCAAGTATATATGCACTAACATGATTTTCCTCTATAATTCATATCCTTTTAAACTACACCCTCTCTTTATAAGAATTATGTCCTAATATGCAGTAAGTCATACTCTTTTAAAACTAGTTAAGGCATAGTGTAAATAATTAATTCTAAATCTAGTCTAAGTCCTATGGAGCTACCTCAGGTAGATTTTATGGGGTGCCTAACACCTTCCCTTAGAATAACAAGAACCCGTACCCATGATCTCACCATTAGAAAATTTATAAAGAATATGACTTAGTAATTAAATAGGTACCCTAGTATACCTTTAAATATTAGGTGGCGACTCTCTTCCATCAATAACAGAGGAACCACAAGTTGAATCTTGTTTTGACTAGTGCAAAATAGGGTGCAACAGTTATGACTTGTGAATTATGAAAGAAATAAGGTGTAGTGCCTCGGTTGTGATTCGTGTTGTACATTCTATGTTGAAAGAGCTTGTTGATTTCAACAGTTATTGTCTTTCCTTCATTTGCTTTTACTTGTGCTTTCATGGTTACTTGACCACTTGTTGTTTCTAACCTATGTGCACTCCTTGTTATCCTTTATTGCTTTAATTTTCGTTGTTAGACTTATATCATTATATTGTTCTGTTGTAATCTATTTCCTTATTTTTCCGTTATTAGATTATATTATATTCTATACAGGTTTATTTGTCTAGTAAGTGTCTTGTCTGGCCTCGTCACTACTCTACCGAGGTTAGGCTTGATACTTATTGGGTACCGTTATGGTGTACTCATACTACGTTTCTACACATTATTTTGCAGATACAGGTACATCTGCTCGTGCCGGACGCCAGTGATTGACCACTTATTTCGGAGATTTCAAGGTATACCTGCTCGACACTCACAAGCCTCAGAGTTACTATAATGACCCGATTGGTCATTTTTCTTTCTAGAACCTCGTTCCCCTAAATAAGACTTTTCGTATGTGCTTTTATTCATTTATGACTTGCGGGGATGGTTGGTTCAGGATTTGGAAGGGTTCTGATTGAAATCGGAACACTTGGTTCCTTAAGGTTGGGTAAAAAGGCCAAGTTTTACTTCGGTCAACATTTTGAGTAAACAATCTCTGAATCGGGATTTGACGGTTCCAATAGGTTTTTATAATGATTTCAGACTTGGACGTATGTTCAGATTGGATTTTGGATGACCCGGGAGCGTTTTGGCGCCTAATAGTGAAAGTTGGTTCTTTGAAGGCTTTAGAAGTTCTTTAAATTTGGTTTGGAGTAGGTTTTGGTGTTATCGAGGTCCTAACAGAATTCCGAGACCCGGAAATAGTTTTGTAATGTCATTTAAGACTTGCACACAAAATTTGGTGTCATTCCGAGTAGTTTAAGTATGTTTCGGTGCATTGGAAGTAATTTAAAGAACTTGAAGTTCTTAAGTTCGATTCAATTAGTTTTGGGGTGTGATTCTTAGTGTTAATATTGTTATGGGCGTTACGAGAGTTCGAGCGAGTCCGTTTTATGATTCCAAACTTATCCCGGGGGCCCCGAGTGTCAATCGGACGAGGCTCGGACCAAGATGAGAATTTGGAGCAACAGCAAAAAGCAACAGGTCTGTCTTGCGCTTGGCCAGCCGCAGGTGCGAGCTAAGTCTCACAGAAGCGGCCAAGGAAGGGCAGCCCAGATTCCGCAGGTGCGACCCATCGTTCGCAGAAGCGGAAACCCGTCCGCAAAAGCGACGCTAGCCGGCCAGGGGAGTTCAGCAGAAGCGAGGGCGCAGGTGCGGAAATCGCTGGAGGCAGTGAACTTTATTTAATATGGAACTTTGGCATTTTTCTCCCATTCTTCACACATTTAGGCGATTTTAGAGCTTCAAAAAGGGAGACTTCAACCTAGCTATTAAGGGTAAGTAATTTCTACCTTAATATGAGTTTAATACATAGATTATGGGTAGATTTTAACATGAAAATTGGTAGAAATCATGGGTTTAGATGAAAAACCTAGGGTTTAATAAAAATGAGATTTTACCACGAAAATTATTATGAAACTTAGTGAAAACCATATAACTATGTTCCTAAGGTTATGGGTAACGACTTTCTTTAAATATTTCCGGAATTCGGGTGTGTGGGCCCGGGTGTGAATTTTGAGAATCTTGCAATTTGGGTTGGGTAATCACTCTAATAGTGGAGATATGAACTTTTGAGCATAGATTGATTGATTTATATAATGTTTGACTAGTTTCGAGTCGTTTGGCATCAAATTTGGAGGTTTGAGTGCATTCTTGGATTGGGAAGTAGGCGTTGAGATGAGGTGAGTCTCTTTTCTAACCTTGTAAGAGGGAATTAACGCCATAGGTAAATTATAAGTAATATGTGCTCCTACGTGTGGGGGCTACGTACGTACAAAGTGACGAGAGTCCGTGCGTAGCTACTAATTATGCTATTGTCCGGATAGTTTAGGACCTATACCTTGCTATACTTGAAATGTTTGCACTCCCATTTGTTGATTTAATTGCTTAAGGCATATTGGAATTTGATAAAAGAATTGAAAAAGGTTAAAGTTACTTACTTAAAGTTGCGAATGGAACACTTGACTATAAATGAGAATTTGTTTGTTATTTGAAATGTTTTCTATTTGTGGAGCGGGCCGAATGCCTCGGTAGCAGATAGATGCATCTATGGTTCGTGTCATTTGACCCTCGGCAGTGCACCATTTAAATATTATGTTGGATTGGGCCGTACGACCTCGGCATAATATGGGCATGAAAATCTTTCGGACTATTCATGATTTACATTGCTTAAAATGCCTTGAATTACAAGCTGTTAAATAATGAAACTAAGCTTGGGACTTAATACTTGCGAAAGAAGAATTTACTATTTCCTGATATTGAGCTTTCAGTATTGTTCATGAAATCCATGCTTAGTATATATTTGATATACCATTGTTGGCCCATAGTAAGTGTCAAAGTCGACCCCTCGTCACTACTTCTTCGAGGTTAGACTGGATACTTACTGAGTACATGTCATTTATGTACTCATGCTACACTTCTGTACTTGATTGTATAGGATCTGAGGTAGTTACATCTGGTTACCAGTCGGGTGCGCATATTTGATCCCCGCTATAAGACTACACGGTGAGCTGCCTTTCCGAGCTGTTCTGCAGCAGCCGGAGTCTTTTTATTGTTTATTTGTTCGGTCTATCCCATTTCAGACAGTAGACTAAAATTCTTTTGTATATTCTACTAGTAGCACATATACTTGTGACACCGGATCTTGGCACACACTAGTAGACTTATGATTTTGGGATTGTATTCATACAGTTATGATTTCATTTAGCTATTTTCGTTATGATTTCACTTGCTCATTTTAAATTTTCCGTTATTCGTTAAATTATTTAAATTTAAGGAAAGTTAGCTGTTTGAAAAACTTATTAAAAAATGGAAATCACTAAATTGTTCACAGTCGGCTTGCCTAGAAACGGTGTTGGGAGTCATCACACCCTAAACTAGAATTTGGGTCGTGACAACATGGTATCAGAGCGCTTGGTTCACGTATGTCTCACAAGTTATGGGCAGACCTAATAGAGTCTTGCGGATCGATGCGGAAAAGTTCATGCTTATCTTCGAGAGGCTACTCTTTATTCATCTCCTATCGTGCAGTTGATGGTATACTAAGTTCCTTTCTCTCATTCTCTCACAGATGGTGAGAACACGTACAACGGACATTCCAGACCCGGGAGGAGCTTCTCCCCCCGTTGCTAGAGGCCGAGGCACAGGACAGGGGAGGGCACCGGCCTGAGGTAGGGGATGAGGATGTCCCAGAGCTACCCCAGTTGCTCCACCAGAGTATCCAGTAGAGGATCCCATCATTGAGGAGCAGGGCAAGGTGCCCGCAGCAGAGCCAGCCCCGGTAGATTTCATGTTAGCACCGAGATTTCAGGAGGTCATGGGTCGTATGCCACGGTTCATGGACACTATGACTTAGGCTGGTTTATTTCCAGCGGACCCCGCCATCTATCAGGTGGGAGGGGGAGCACAGACCCTTACCGATCAGGCTCCTGGGCATGCAGCCGCTGTATATCATATCCCAGGCACTCTTCCCATGGGCAGAGCCCAATCAGTCGCAGCAATTGTACCTAAGACTAGATTAGTTACGGTCGGCGAGCCGCAGAAGATTTTAGACAGATGGACTAGGCTACACCCTCTGGTCTTTGGGGGTGAGCGACACGAGGATCCTTAAGACTTTATTGCTAGGTGCATGGACAGACTGCACAACATGAGGACATTGGAGTCTCACGGGGTGGATTTCACTACCTTTCAGTTGAGGGCAAAGCCCGTAGTTAGTGGAAGTCTTATCTTCTTTGTAGACTAGCAGATTCTCCTCCCATGACTTGGAACCAGTTCACACGCCTATTCTTGGACAGGTATATTCCACCCTCTCACAGGGAAGAGTTACGGTTTCAGTTTGAGTAGCTCCAGCAGGGTCAGCTGTCTGTGACTGATTATGAGGCACGGTTCTCTAAGTTGTCTTGGCATGCACTCATGATACTCCCTACTGAGGCAGAGCGAGTGCGTAGGTTGGTTGTGGGGTTGCACTCAGGTATTCAGGTTGGTATGGCCCGAGAGGTAGAGATAGGGACTTCCTACCAGCTAGTAGTAGAAATTGCTCAGAGGATCGAGGGCTATCGCCAGAGAGGTAGGGAGCAGATGCAGTAGGACAAGAGGTTTCATTACTCCGGAGAGTTCAGAGGTGCCCCAGATGAGGGCAGAGGTCAATTTATGAGGGGTCAGCCCAATAGGCCCCCATTTCCAGCATCGCCGCCTCTACGGGGTGCTCCAGCGTGACCCTATTTCAGCGCTATGCTGGAGATTTCTTACCGACCGCCAGCTATTTCAGCGCTATGCCAGTGGGTACTTCGGTCATCAGGGTTCTTCTAGTGCTTACCTCAGTGCCATGCCAGAGAGTTTATATCGCACACCAGCTATTCAGGGTTCTCCCGGTGGGTATTCAGGCCATCAGGTCAGACTTCAGGGCAGCAGATCACCACGCCGAGAGGTTTTTTTGAGTGTGGGGATCTTAGTCATGTGCAGAGACTTTTCCCCAAGTTTCGGGTCAATGCAATGCAGTAGGGCCAACAACCCATGATTTCAGCTCCAATAGCCGCACCAGTCGTCTGGCCACCCAGAGGCGGAGGGTGGTTAGGTAGAGGCCATCCCAGAGGTGGAGGTCAGGCAGGCGAAAGCCAGCCGGGGGGTGCTCTAGCCAGGTTTTATGCTTTTCCTGCCAGACCAGATGTAGTGGCCTCAAATGCCGTGATCACAGGTATTATCTCTGTTTGTGGTAGGGATGATTCAGTATTATTTGATCCAGGATCTACCTATTCGTATGTGTCATCCCTGTTTGCTCATTTTTTGGATATTTCACGTGAGTCCTTGGGTACTCCTGTTTATATGTCCACTCCTGTGGGCGATTCTGTTGTTGTGGATCGGATCTATCGGTCCTGTATGGTTAAATTTTGTGGATATGAGACAAGGGCGGATCTTTTATTGCTTGATATGACCGATTTTAAGGTTATCCTGGGCATGGATTGGCTATCCCTATATCATGCCATCCTTGATTGCCATGCCAAGACTGTTACTTTAGCGATGCCATAGTTTCCAAGATTGGAGTGGAAGGGTTCATCTGTCAGTACATCTAGTCGAGCTATATCTTTTATGAAAGCTCGACACATGGTCAAAGGGTTTCTTAGCTTATCTAGCCTATTGATTCAGTGCCAGTGGTTCGGGAGTTCGCCGATGTGTTTCCTTCAGACCTTCCAGGCATGCCACTAGATCGTGATATTGATTTCTATATTGACTCCGCTCCAGGTACTCTGCCTATATCTATCCCACCGTACCGTATGGCTCCGAAAGAATTTAAGGAGTTGAAGGAACAACTTGAGGATTTGTTAGCAAAGGGGTTCGTCAGGCCAAGTATATCACCTTGGGGTGCACCAGTATTATTTGTGAAGAAGAAAGATGGGACCATGCGGATGTGCATTGATTACCGCCAGTTAAACAAAGTCACCATTAAGAACAAGTACATGTTGTCGCGTATTGATGATTGTTTGACCAGTTGCAGGGTGCTAGGGTGTTTTCTAAGGTTGACTTGAGATCGGGGTACCATCAGTTGAAGATTCGGGACTCAGATGTTTCGAAGACTGCCTTCCGTACTAGATATGGCCATTATGAGTTTCTAGTGATGTCATTCGGCTTGACCAATGCCCCAGCGACATTTATGGATTTGATGAACATGGTGTTCATGCCTTATATCGATTCCTTTGGTATTATCTTCATTGATGGCATCTTGATTTACTCATGTAGCATGGAGGAGCACGAGCAACATTTGAGAGTACTGCTTCAGATCTTGCGGGAACAAAAGTTATATGCTAAGTTCTCCAAGTGTGAGTTTTGGTTAGATTCCGTGGCATTCTTGGGGCATGTGGTATCAGGCGAGGGTATCAAGGTAGATCCCAAGAAGATTGAGGCAGTTCAGAGTTGGCCTCGTCCCACTTGGGCGACTGAGATTATGAGTTTCTTGGGTTTAGCAAGTTATTATCACCGGTTTGTGGAGGGCTTTTCATCTATTGCAGCACCTTTGCCTAGATTGACCAGAAGGGTGCTCTGTTCCATTTGTCCGAGGATTGTGAGGCGAGCTTTCAGAAGCTCAAGATAGCTTTAACTACAGCACTAGCTCTATGTTTCCTTCTGGTTCGGGGATGTATACAGTTTATTGCAATGCCTCACACGTTGGTTTGGGTTGTGTACTGATGTAGGAGGGGCGAGTTATTGCATATGCTTCGTGTCAGCTGAAGATTCATGAGAGAAATTACCCTATGCATGACCTAGAGTTAGCCGCAATTGTTTATGCTCTTAAGATCTGGAGACATTACCTTTATGGGGTGTCCTGTGAGGTTTACACTGATCATCATAGCTTGCAGCATTTGTCCAAGAAAAGGGATCTTAATTTGAGGCAGCGCAGATGGATTGAGTTACTGAAGGATTATGACATCACTATTTTTTATCATCCGGGCAAGGCGAATGTGGTCACTTATGCCTTGAGCAGAAAGGTAGATAGTATGGATAGCTTGGTATTCATTTTAGCAGAGGAGAGATCACTAGCCTTGGACATTCAATCCTTGGCTAACAGGCTCGTGAGGTTGGATATTTCTGAGCCCAGCCGAGTTTTTGCATGCGTCGTTTCCCAGTCTTCACTATTTAAGCAGATTAAGGCTCGACAGTTTGATGATCCGCACTTGGCGATTCTCAGAGAGACGGTACTACAGGGTGGTGCCAAGGAGGTTTCTATTAGCGAGGATGGTGTTCTGCGACTCCAAGGTCGTCTATGTGTTCCTAATGTCGATGACGTGAGGGAGAGGATTCTAGAGAAGGCACACAGTTCTCGATATTTCATTCACCCAGGTGCTATGAAGATGTATCGCGACCTGAAGCAGCATTTTTGGTGGCGGCAGATAAAGAAAGACATAGTTGAGTGCGTAACTAGATGCTTAAAATGCCAACAGGTTAAGTATGAGCACTAGAGGCCAGGAGGCCTACTCCAGTAGATGACTATACCAAAGTAGAAGTGGGAGCGCATCACTATGGACTTCGTGGTTGGGTTGTCGCGGACTTTGCGGAGGTTTGATGCAGTTTGGGTCATTGTAGACAAATTGACCAAGTCGACACACTTTATTCCGGTGATGACTACTTATACTTCAGAGAGGTTGGTTCAGATTTATAATCGGGAGATAGTTCGGTTGCACAGTGTGCCTGTTTCCATCATATCAGACAGAGGCCCTCAGTTCACTTCGCATTTTTGGAAAGACGTACAGAGTGAGTTAGGGACCCGTGTAGAGCTCAGCATAGCGTTTCATCCACAAACCGACGGGAAGTCAGAGCGGACAGTTCAGATCTTGGAGGACATGCTCAGAGCATGTGTGATTGACTTTGGGGGACAGTGGGATCAGTTCTTGCCTTTGGCCGAGTTTGCATACAACAACAACTATCAGTCCAGCATCGAGATGGGTCAATTCGAGGCTTTATATGGTCGGCGGTGTCATTCTCCCATTGGGTGGTTTGAGCCCGATGAGGCTAGGTTGTATGGAACTGATTTGATGAAGGATGCCTTGGAAAAGGTAAAGTTGATTCAGGAGCGGCTTCGCACAGCTCAGTCCCGACAGAAGAGTTATGCGGATCAGAAGGCGCGTGATTTATCGTTCATGGTGGGTGAGAAGGTTCTCTTGAAAGTCTCACCGATGAAAGGGATTATGAGATTCGGGAAGAAGGGCAAGTTTATCCCAAGGTTTATAGGCCCATTTGAGGTGTTGAGGCGAGTTGGGGAGGTTGCTTATGAGCTTGCTCTCCCCCCCCAATCTATCGGGAGTTCATCCGGTTTTCAAAGTGTCGATGCTCCGGAGGTATCGTCCCGACTTGTCGCATGTGTTAGACTTCAGCACGATTTAGTTAGATGAGAGTTTGGGTTATGAAGAAGAGCCAGTTGCCATTGTTGATAGGCAGGATCGCCAGTTGAGATCCAAGAGGATTTTCGCGGTAAAGGGTCAGTGGAGGGGCCAACCAGTCGAGGAGGAGACATGGGAGTCCAAGGAGGACATGCAGAGCAGATATCCACACTTATTCAGCACTCCAGATATGAATCTAAACTCGTTCGAGGACGAAAATTGTTTAAGAGGTGGAGAATGTAACAACCCGACCGGTCGTTTTACTTTCTAGAACCTTGTTCCCCTAAATAAGACTTTCCGTATGTGCTTTTATTAATTTATGACTTGCGGGGATGGTTGGTTTGGGATTTGGAAGGGTTCAGGTTGAAATCGGAACACTTGGTTCCTTAAGGTTGGCTAAAAAGGCCAAGTTTGACTTCGGTCAACATTTTGTGTAAACGACCTCGGAATCAGGATTTGACGGTTCCAATAGGTTCGTATAATGATTTCAGACTTGGGCGTATGTTTGGATCGGGTTTTGGATGACCCGGGAGCGTCTTGGCGCCTAATAGTGAAAGTTAGTTCTTGGAAGGCTTAAGAAGTTCTTTAAATTTGGTTTGGAGCGGGTTTTGGTGTTATCGAGGTCCTAATGGAATTCCAAGACCGGGGATAGTTCTGTAATGTCATTTAAGACTTGCATGCAAAACTTGGTGTCATTCTAAGTAGTCTAAGAATATTTCGGCGCGTTGGAAGTAAATTGAATAACTTGAAGTTCTTAAGTACGATTCAATTAGTTTTGGGGTGTGATTCTTAGTTTTAATATTGTTACGGGCATTCTGAGTGTTCGAGCGAGTCCGTTTTATGATTCGGACGAGGCTCGGACCAAGATGAGAATTTGGAGCAATAGCTGAAGCATCAGGTCTGTCATAATCTCACCTGCACTTGGCCAGCCGCAGGTGCGAGCTAAGCCTCACAAAAGCGGCCAAGGAAGGGCAGCCCAGATTCCGCAGGTGCGGCCCATCCTCCGCACAAGCGGAAACCCGTCCGCAGAAGCGATGCCAGCCAGCCCAGGGGAGTTCCGCAGAAGCAGACTTTTGTCCGCAGAAGCGAAAGTGCAGGTGCGGCCCTATGACCGCAGGTGCGGAAACCGCTAGAGGCAGTGAACTTTATTTAATACGGGACTTAGGCATGTTTCTCCCATTCTTCACATATTTGGGCGATTTTAGAGCTTCAAAAAGGGAGACTTCAACCTAACTATTGAGGGTAAGTAATTTCTATCTTAATATGAGTTTAATACATATATTATGGGTAGATTTCAACATGAAAATTGGTAGAAATCATGGGTTTAGATGAAAAATCTAGGGTTTAATAAAAATGAGATTTTACCACAAAAATGATAATGAAACTTAGTGAAAACCATATAACTATGTTCCTATGGTTATGGCTAACGACTTTCTTCAAAATATTTTGGAATCCGGGTGTGTGGGCCCGGGTGTGAATTTTAGGAATCTTGCAATTTGGGTTGGGTAATCACTCTAATAGTGGAGATATGAACTTTTGAGCATAGATTGATTGATTTATATAATGTTTGACTAGTTTCGAGTCATTTGGCATCAAATTTGGAGGTTTGAGCGCATTCTTGAATTGGGAAGTAGGCGTTGAGATGAGGTGAGTCTCTTTTCTAACCTTGTAAGAGGGAATTAACCCCATAGGTAAATTATAAGTAATATGTGCTCCTACGTGTGGGGGCTACGTACGTACAAGGTGACGAGAGTCTGTACATAGCTACTAATTATGCTATTGTCCGAGTAGTCTAGGACCTATACCATGCTATACTTGAAATGTTTGCACTCCCATTTGTTGATTTAATTGCTTAAGGCATATTGGATGTTGATAAAAGAATTGAAAAGGTTAAAGTTACTTACTTAAAGTTGTGAATGGAACACTTGACTATAAATGAGAATTTGTGTGTTATTTGAAATAGTTTCTATTTGTGGAGCGGGCCGAACGCCTCGGTAGCAGATAGATGCATCTATGGTTCGTGTCGTTCGACCCTCGGCAGTGCACCGTTTAAATATTATGTTGGATCGGGTCGTACAACCTCGGCATAATATGCGCATGAAAAGCTTTTGGACTATTCATGATTTACATTGCTTAAAATGCCTTGAATTACAAGCTGTTAAATAATGAAACTAAGCTTGGGACTTAATACTTGCGAAAGAAGAATTTACTATTTCCTGATATTGAGCTTTCAGTATTGTTCATGAAATCCATGCTTAGTATATATTTGATATTCCATTGTTGGCCCATAGTAAGTGTCAAAGTCGACCCATCGTCACTACTTCTTCGAGCTTAGACTGGATACTTACTGAGTACATGTTGTTTATATACTCATGCTACACTTCTGCACTTGATTGTACAGGATCTGAGGTAGTTACATATGGTTATAAGTCCGGTGCGCATATTTGATCCCCGCTACAAGAATACACAGTGAGCTGCCCTTCCGAGCTGTTCTGCAGTCGGAGTCTTTTTCTTGTTTATTTGTTCGGTCTATCCCATTTCGGACAGTAGACTAATATTCTTTTGAATATTCTACTAGTAGCCCATATACTTATGACACCGGGTCTTGGCACACACTAGTAGACTTACGATTTTGGGATTGTATTCCTACGGTTATGATTTCATTTAGTTGGTTTCGTTATGATTTCACTTGCTCATTTTAAATTCTCCGTCATTTGTTAAATTCTTTAAATTTAAGGAAAGTTAGTTGTTTGAAAAATTTATTAAAAAAATGGAAATCGCTAGATTGTTCACAGTCGGCTTGCCTAGCTACGGTGTTAGGCGCCATCACGACCTAAACCAGAATTTGGGTCATGACAGTTACTTTCTT
The DNA here is from genome assembly GCF_000390325.3 of Nicotiana tomentosiformis. NCBI lineage: Eukaryota > Viridiplantae > Streptophyta > Magnoliopsida > Solanales > Solanaceae > Nicotiana > Nicotiana tomentosiformis. The sequence continues at coordinate 146,271,917 of NC_090812.1, read as the reverse complement.
CTGTTGTTTTACCGGTGTTTATCTTTATTCCAAATAAAGTAGCATTTAGAGAACTTCAGTGCATTCTCTGTAGAGCTTATGACTCGGTTCCACCGGGTTTTGAAGTTATTTAACAGTTGTACTGTTGGGGTTTATTTATGATAGTTTAATAGTTTAATTTGATATTGAAGTTGGTATTCTTGCTAATTATCAATGTATGTTAGGCTTATCTAGTCTTAAATACTAGGTATCATCACGGCCTAAGATGGGAAATTGGGGTTGTGACACGAAGAGAGGGAGTATAAGATACTTGTATAACTTAGTAATACTTTATTTCTTGATTTTCAAATGATAATAATTTTGGACCAACTATTTTTAGTAATTATGACAACTAAAAAGAACGAGAGGGAGTATAATTGAAATGTAAGGATAAATTTTTAAAAAGAACTATAAATGACTTCATATGTGTTTAAGATATTAACTATTTTAAAACAAATTTAATTTTGTAGAACGACTAAAATTTAAGATCAGAGGTAAAGTATCTTAACATGAAATATGTCTAATATTTATAACACTTGTAATTTATTTAAAAATAAGTTAATATTGTAATTAAATGGATTTTGTTTTAACATTGAAAATTACAAGAATTGTATAATTTATCAAATTAGTTTAGAATTAAAACACAATTAGTTTGTTATAGGTTTAGGAGGATTTAAGGGGCAATTATTGTCACGACCTAATTTCTCCTCCGTTGGGTAACGTGATGGCACCTAGTCATAAGGACTAGATAATCCTAACATTTACTGAATAACAATAATAAATAACATCTAACAACTTTAGAAATGGAATTCCCTATAAAATTTACAATTACCAAAACCGGTAGTACAAGTCATAAGCCTTTCTGGGAGAAGTTTTACATAATGAATACATCACTGTTCCGAAATAGAAGAAACAATGGAAATAAATACATTAGAGGGTGACTTCGGAGCCTGCGAATGCCCGGCAGGTGTACCTTGAAGTCTTCAGCCACACCAAGCATGAGTCTCAAACCTACTCGATCTGAAGTACCTGACTCTACACAAAAATATGTAGAAGCGTAGCATGAGTACACCACGGTGGTACCCAGTAAGTATCGAGCATAACCTCGGTAGAGTAGTGACGAGACCGGGTCAAGACACCTACCAAAAATATAAACCTGTGCAGAATATGACATAAAGCTAATAAGGAAGGAATATCAGAGTAATGCCAATAGCAAAAAGAAATCAAATTACAATCAATAATAACGATAGGGGTTACAGTCAAACCTTGGTCAATTCTTTCAACTTCGAGCTTCTCAAAATGAGAGTCACTTCTAAAAATCCTTTCTGAACCCCTCAATTCTTTCGGAACTAGCATCATCCTTCCAACCACTCCTCACCCCAACGATAATGCAAATCTTAATTCTAAGAACCTCCTCTCAACCAATACCAGCATCCCAGCTAACAACTCATCACAGAACCACACAGATTCTCACATAACACGGTCCGTACACCAAACGGCAATAACCCAGGCATGAAGCAAAATAGAAGGAAAACAAGGTACGAGGATTATCTAACAAGTGCAACAGATATAGTAACAAAGTATAGTTTCATCAAATTATCCCACAGAGGTAAAACAGAACACAATATAAACACAAGGAAAGGGTATCTCACATAACATTCGATGCAGCATGCAGCCCGGCCCCAAATATGTCAATCCACAAAGGGATACTCATCGAGCCAAAGTGCTCGGGTTCACTGATCACATGAATGTTGATATCAAGAACAATAGAGTACACAAGTATAACTGTGGGAAATGAATAGAAATAGAATAACATGGATAAAAACAAGCACAACTAAGGTGAAATAAGCAAATCAACATCACCGGGGCCATCTTGCCCACATCGCCATAAGGCCTGAATGGAATTACAACATGCGCGGAGAATAATCATACAACCTCACATCCCATTATCGCATAAGAGAGAGGTACATAACATAGGCCAGGGGCACAAATAATATTTGTCCTTCCCGGTAACATAATCATGATAACAGTCTCACAAGAATACCCAATCCTAATTTGATATAAAGTACACATTCTCGTTGGGCTTTCAAATAGCCCCCAAACAAAATCCTGATCATTCCCAAATAGGTAAACATATTTCAAAAAGTCCATAGCAAGTTACCAACAATTTATGCCATTAGTTATCCCATTCTCAACATTTCTTCACAATCCGCAAACAAGAAATAGTATGCATATGAGGACATCCAACCCCCCAAAACCTCAAGAACACCATAGTTTCCATACCTGATCTCAACTATGCTACCCGAATAGCTGATACATCACTCACACCCCATCACCTTACTGAAGCACCCATGTGAATTTTCTTTCCGGCCGTGTAACGAAACCTGAACCTTAGAAGCCTCAAAACCCCAAAATCACTATGCCACTAGCCACGCACCCGTAAGCCAAAACTCAAGGTTTCTTCCTAAAGTGCACGCTCTTCACATATGATATCCAATAATGACAACATTCTATCAACTTCTGATATCCATCCAGGAGGCAACCATAATGTATAATATATTCCTTATGCCCATAGTAGACAACTGACTCAAGTCATGGCCAAAACCATCGAGAACTCTCTAAGACCCGCCCGCACGTAACTAATCTATCAGGATCGCATCTCCCCAACTCAACCGAGTTACACAAACTGCCCAACCCAAAAGTACTGCCACAGATGCCGGTGAAAAATTCCCATTCAAAAAGGACCAATTACTTCCATTGCTATGCTGACCCAACACCACAGAGCTGACCCATTTCTTCGAATACTCCTCATCTTTCCTTTGGGGTAACACTTCTCCCTCTCGATACACAATTATCCCAACCAAAACCCAATGCAGAAAATCCTAGCATGAACCACGCAACCCGTAAGCACATAAACCACCGTATTTCCTCTGAAGCGCCCCGTAATACCGCAACTAAGATGCCCACACTGAATAGACCTCCTGTGAATCTGATGTTGTTTCTATGACCCCCTCCCCCCCTCCCCCCGATACTAAAATGTAGATCCATTAATGACGCAGAAATATCGTAAGCCCCAACATCATCCCATGCAAGATCTCAAGTCTTAATCATATATAAATTTTGGGAAAACTTCTAATACTATATATATATACACATCTCAGGCCAAAACTGATATAACACCTGACTCTGCAATCTGCATGCCACTAGTAGACTCCCCCACTTGGCGCGAAGCCATAGAAAACAACATTTGATGATCCACAAAACTAACCTTCACAACTCTTACATCACCAATCACAAGGTACTCCAAGTCATCTACTAAGTGCACATCCATTCTCGTGACAGTCAAACTCGCTTCCTTCAGTGCCTTGAACGACAATATGTACCTTTCATTGAGTAAAAATCCCATACAAACCACATAGCCTTTAATACCACCAGCTATCCTCAATCAACATCCACCTCGTGACCCCACCACGATCGCGATGACTAGTCAACTAATTAAACCTTCCCAAGATTGTACTTATCAACCAGATGTTGGGACCCGCCGCACCTCCATGTGATCAACTGAATAGTCTCCCAACACCTCTGCATCCTCAGTTTGGATGACACGTTGAGACAATGTTTGAGCATATCTGGCTCCCTCATAGTCCATCTGCAGCATCACAAGCTGCTGGCGCATAGCTGATACCAAGAGCGTAATACCATACACGAAGGAATGCAAAGGAACGTAAGGTATATGCTTCGAGCTGAATCAATGTCGCACGACAAGGAATGAAAGAAGTGGAATTTCCTAATAGTTTCCGTAGCCTCTAGAAGATAAGTACAGATGTCTCTGTACCGATCCGCAAGACTCTACTAAACATGCTTATGACTCGTAGCACCTATGAACCTAGAGCTCTGATACCAACTTGTCACGACCCAATTTCCCCTCCGTTGGGTATCGTGATGGAACCTAGTCTTAGGGACTAGGTAAGCCTAACATTTACTGAATAACAATAATAAATAACATCTAACAACTTTAGAAATGGAATTCTCTATAAAATTTACAATTCCCAAAACTGGTAGTGCAAGTCATAAGCCTTTCTGGGAGAAGTTTTACATAATGAATACATCACTATTCCGAAATAGAAGAAACAATGGAAATAAATACATTAGAGGGTGACTTCGGAGCCTGCGAATGCCCGGCAGGTGTACCTTGAAGTCTCCAGCCACACCAAGCATGAGTCTCAAACCTACTCGATCTGAAGTACCTGACTCTACACAAAAATGTGCAGAAGCGTAGCATGAGTACACCACGGTGGTACCCAGTAAGTATCGAGCCTAACCTCGGTAGAGTAGTGACGAGACTAGGTCAAGACACCTACCAAAAATATAAACCTGTGCAGAATAAGACATAAAGCTAACAAGGAAGGAATATCAGAGTAATGCCAATAGCAAAAAGAAATCAAATTACAATCAATAATAACGATAAGGGTTACACGAATGGTAACGAGAAATAACCAAATAATTAAACAACAACATAGTTGGGTACGGATGAAGTATAAATGTGCTCATGTAGGGAAAATGATGTCAACTCAACCAATCAAATCGTTTCTAATATACGATTCCAACAATTCCAATGCTCATAATCTCATATCATAAATCACAACTTCCAAACCTTTAACACACATGTCACCTTGTGCCCACACCTTTCCATCTCACTTTGCAAGGCAAAACCCATGTGCTTCTCGGTACATAATATCCGTGTCAAATGCTAATTAAGATGTTCCAGAGATTTTATTTATACATCACAAGGTAAAATTTCAGTTTCGAGACCAGGTAGGAAATTCGTGAGAAAGATTATTTTATTTTAGAAATTATTTGAGTGAAGAAAAATAACATTTTTCAAATAAAATACAACATCGAACAAGCTATTGAATTTAATATAGAATTTATTAAATTAAATCATAATAACAATTCCTTTTGAAGTAAGATAAAAACCTTAGACAGGCTAAGGAGATTAAGTTGAGAAATCAATTGAAATAAAATATAACAACTATTAGAAATAGTAAATACTGAAATATACTGCAAGTTTTAACTTAGAATTCACGCAAGGTAGCATGATATTAATTTTTTTATTTTAAATCACCATATTACTAACAACTCAGCAAGGCAGGCGGTAATGACTCAACGTAGTAAATTCACCTTGAAAAATCAATTGACCAAAATAATAATATTAGGAAAAGGAGTTCGGGAAATGACGGCAAGGCAGTAAATCAATGACAATAACTAAATCCTTAGAAGATAGTGAAAATCGGAATTACAAGTTCTCAGAATCTCGTACGAAGGAACTGGAACCAATACAATAAAACAGGGGAAAGAAAATACACAAATATGTTACGGCGTGCAACCCGATCCTACCATATAATATCAATATCATAATTCACCCTTATTTCACTATATCAATTCACCCTTATTTCACCTGTTGCGGCATGCAACTCGATCCCACTGTACAACATCAATATTATAACAATAAACATAATATGTTGCGGCACGTAACCCGATCCCACCATATAATATCAACATAATAATTCACCCTTGTTTCACCTGTTGCGACGTGCAACCCGATCCCACCGTACAATCACAATGTCACAATATAAATATCCTCCCTTATTTCACCTGTTGCGGCATGCAACCTGATCCCTCGTACAATAATTTAAATCAACAACAACAATTCAATAACTCAATTTACAAGAGTTTTCCACAAGCGAGGGTATGAGTACACGGCAACAAAGGAACCACATAAAAATCAAAGGAATACAACTACCTTTACAAAAATGACAAGACATGTAAGGCGCGTAATAATTAAGCATGCAATTATAACAATTTGGACATGTAGAAGATATGTATAGATTCATAGAGTAACTCAACAATTAAGAGGTAACAAGACAATAAGAAAGGAAATAACTTCAACCAAGGCATATAAGGGCCAAATAACGACCCAACAGGTCATTTTGAGCTCTAGTGCGTCATTTAGTGGTTTGAGATCCTGAGCAGCTTCACTTCAGGTATAAGTTGGATCGGGCCGTACGCCTCGGCATTTCCTATATCATATCCTCATGGAATCGTGCGTAATATTTGGCAAAAAGCCAGAGTATCTGTGAGTTTTCCAAATTTGGGTTATAAAAATCTATATGATGAAAGCTTGAGTTTCTCGTAAAGAGGGGTATTTTTACCACATGATCTATACTTGTTTATCTCATTTATTTTCTCTTCCTCATATTTACTTACCTCTTTACTATACATGATATTATTGGACCACTAGTAAGTGTCGATGTCGACCCTTCGTCACTACTTCTCTGGGGTTAGTCTAGATAGTTACTGGGTACACGTTACTTACGTACTCATACTACACTTGCTGCACATTTTGTGCAGGTACATATGTGACTAGTGGCCTTGTGAGAGCAGAGGCGTATATGCATACGGGGACTTATGTGAGTTGCATTCCACATTATGACCCGTAGCCGGCAGAGTCTCCTTCAGAGTATTTATATTTTCCTGTCCAATTTGTATTCCGGACAGTTATTGTATTTTATTTTATATTCCTAGTCAATACTCATGCACTTGTGACACCTAGTTTTGGGATGATTATGGGTTGTTCTGTATTGAATTTGTTGAAAGTATTATTAATTACTCTGCAAATTTCCATTCTTTACTATTAAAATTAAAGGAAAATATGATTTCAAAAATAATAAAAATGAGAACCCAATTAAGTAATTATTGTTGGCTTTCCTGACAGTGTTGTATGGCGTCATCACGACCTTTATGAATTTTGGGTCATGACAACATGGTATCAGAGCGAGTCTAGTAGGTCTCACGAGTCATAAGCGAGTATAATAGAGTATTACGGGTCAGTACGGAGACATCTGTACTTATATTCGAGAGGCTACAAGGCTGTTAGGAGCACTTCCCTTCTTGATTCCTCATCATGCGATTTGATTCCTTGAGGCTTGTGCCTTCATTTCCTTCCCATTCAATCTTATGCGACATGAAGCGCTTGTTATAAATTTGTAATCGAGGAATTTTAATGGTACTACAGATGTGGTGCAGGATATTTCTCCGTGCGTATTTGATTGGGCTATTGTCGTCGCCTTGCGGAAGGTCGTTCTGTCGTTACGGCCCAGTATCAGTATTACCTAAGGTTTTGAGGTATGGCATTAATTGTTATGATGATTCGTGCATTGTTATCGCACCGTGTTTGTGTAATGGTAGGATGTATTTCTATGCGTCGAGGTAGTGAATGACTTGGAAGAAGGTTTACTCAGTGCATGATTCAGAGATCCAGTATTTTATTTCCTGTGAAGGAAAGGCAATCGGACTATGAATGTTCAGGTTTTGGGTTGATGGAGTAACGAGACTTGGTATTTTCGAGCGTAGCATAATCTTCATCCGTGATGTGGTGTCGTTGTTCTTGCTAAATGTGTTAAGTTTTCCGGTGCTATGGTTTTCTTCAATTTTCCTTTGGGGCAGAGTACTGTAGATGGCGTCGGGGCAGCGGCTGTCAGAGGTCGCAGTGTGCTGTGGTTCAGAATCGAATAGGTGATCCTAAAGTTGATGGCTCAAGGAAGATGATCTTCGGGGAGGTTTAGAGTTGGCGGCGATCTGTTGGTTCAGGTGCTACAGAGATGGATTTTGATTTAAGGCAACAACTGGTCAGCGAAGGATGAGGAATAATATGTGGGAGGTGTCTTGCGGTGGTTAAACTTCTAGAAGGCCAAGTGTGAGAAACAGGAGTCGAGTAGTTGCTTAAAGGAGTGAGTTTGACCAAAGTGGGAGAGTGGCAGAGCAGTATATGGGTTCTGTGGTAGGATGACTACATGCCTTGGGGGAAGTTAGAGTGATTTGGGATTTATGGTGGACAGTGACTAGGTCTACGGGATTAATTTGGAATATTTGCTGCTATATTGAAGAAGATTGGGTGTGATAGGAGGGAGTTGCTTAATATGAAGCATGATACGACATGACTTTGGATTGGAATATATTGTCGCATCTTTAATTTATGTCCATGAGGAGTGAACAGACTCGTACCGCTGGTGAATGAGCACAGGCTCAGGATGGGTTACTAATTTCATAGTAATTGCACCCAGTGCAGCGGCATTGGATGATGTCGGCATGGATTTTCCACAGGCGGGTTATCTCTGTGAGCAGGTTAGCGGTTGCGTGGTGTTGATGAAGCTTCCACGAAGAATTTCTATTGACTATTCAGGAAGAGGTCGAATATGTGCATGTGGCTAGTGATTCATAGTGGCCATGAAGAGTTTAAGAGCAAGGTTTCGAGAAATTTGGTGGGTTGATTGTGCAAGATCATGTCAATGGGGGATAAGGAATCTTGGTGGGTTCCAGAATTATGCAATGGTAGCTTCGATCTAAGTGGGAGAGCCCCATCGCCTACGATTGGATTGTATGGCTATCTACTTGTGAGGTTTCTGGTTAGAAGCATATTGAAAGGTTATTATAACTAAGTAAAGAAAACATCAGTGGCAATTGGAGTAAAGGATTTGAGGAATGTACTCTATAACTGTCCTTATCGATTCATGTTCAGGCTTTGGGAAGACTCAGGATTTATGCTTCGTGTAGAGGTGAGTTACAAGGAACGTGATTCAGCGGGTGCTTCTTTGAGAGGGTGTTAATGTGCTACTAGGGCCTTGGAATTTAATTATATTCGGGACCAAGTCAGAGTGGGTGGCTCTCGTCAACGGTCCTAGCGGATTCAAAAGTTAAAGTGCGGTGCCTAAAGATTTCGAATCTGTAGTATGGTTAAGTATTGAGCTTTTGCAGTGGATTATGAAAAGTGGCTTGGGAGTTCTACGTTAACTTCGGTCTGTGGTTTGGCATTGGATGAATGGGAGAAAATAACTTAGGATTCATGGAAGAATTTTTAGAATTAGTGTACCAGTTGAAGATGCGAATATGCACATAAGGAGGATATGAGATGGTTCGTGGGTTTTGGAGACAACACGGTCTCGTGGAATAAGGTCACTCAGGATGAGTGCGGATTTGGGTTCATGATGCTTTGAATGGAGCTATTATTATTTCTAGGGAAAGTCCCGAGTAAATTAAAAGAAAAGGCTCGGTTGGTAGTGGTTGAATCAACACGGTTATGGCAGTCACCAGTTTCTCCAGCATGAAGTTATACATGTAATTTGTGGTTGTACACTTGGGCTTGAGCGCCACCACAACTTAGTTGATTTGGGAGGTATTCGATTATTATGGCTTTGTTGTGTAAAGGGATTTCCGGAAGAGTTATGGCAGTTTAAATCATCACATGAGGTTGTATTTTCTGCGGTTTAGGAATTTAGTTGCGTGTTGCATTGGTTCTTCTTAAATGAGCTAAGTAAAAGGTTTCTATATGATGAAGTGTTTATTCTATTAGTGGATCAGGGGTTATGATGAAATTCTTGTACTCTTGTGTATTGGTATGTTAGGTACAGCGAGCGGCATGGAATTGGAAGTTGAGGATGAAGGTTGCAGTTGATGTCGACAAGAATGTCACGAGCTCGGATAAGCGGGGAAGAATTCAGATGTTTAGAGTAAGCTGGTATTGTCCTTAGTGTCACCTGAGATCGGTGTCCTGTGTAAGAGGCTTTGTGTACTGATTTGCGGCTTCTTGATATGCTTTACAGCAATAGTGTGACCGGTGGTATGGATGTGTAGACTTGTTACCTGGTGCGGAGGGTTGTGGGAGTGTATCCCACGAGAAGATTGCATAAGTGTGACATGTAGTCACCTGATTGATTAAAGGTTGGAACCCGGTATGGAGATTTGGTACTATCGCTAATGTGAGAATTTTTGCCTGAAGGGCACTCGGTTCATTTGGTTGTGGAATGTGGAAGTTTGTTCCGGATTTGACGGTTGTTCTCATGTGTCGTGAATAGGTCATTGTGGGTCCTTGAGAGGCTATTTAGCCAAGCATGGTATGATCAAAATTGGTTTGAGGTTCGTGGATGGATATAAATGTGAATGTGGGCTCTATATCAGTCCAGATGTGCTCATCTCAGCATAGCGTTGTTTTCGGAAGGGTCTTCGGGTCTTGGATGTTATTTCTGCCGTCAGCTATTTCATGTAATAATCTATTGTGCCATGTGGGCTGTGAGACGGCTTGAGTATTCGCACTCGTATTGAGATCCCATATAGTTTGTGGTGTTATGTGAGCAGGATGGCTCTCGAGATGCAGATCATATATCGTACCTTAGTTGTGCTTGAGTTTTATAGCACGTGACGCTACCCGTCTCCCCAGGATTTGTATTATGCACTTGGCGTGCTTATGATTAATATTCGGGCATTTTGTGAGTATAAGCATTAGGGCTCAATGTGTGTTTTCTTTAGATTATTATGTGTGGATCGGGTTGCACGCCGCAATGGTATCATGTGTGGATCGGGTGGCACGCCACCACGGGTATATGGTTGGATCGGGTGGCACGCCGCCGTGTATATATTATTTGGATCGGGTGGCATGCTGCCACGGGTATCATGGTTGGATCGGGTTGCACACCGCAATGGTATCATGTATGGATCGGATTGCACGCCGCAACAGTGTGTTATTGAGTACAGTTTCCCATATCTATTATGGTGTGTTTTGCCTCTCATTTCTTGAGGAAGGATCCTAACATCCTTTCAGTTGTTTAATTAGCTACGTGGGTAGAGTAACTCTTTCCAGAGTTCGTTTTTCCATATGTATCACATTCGAGTTTGTATCTTGTTAGCACATTGTGGCATCATATGAGCCTTTTGGTAGTGTCTGAGGTGGTTTATTGCCTGAGCAGCTTGTACTGGGTAAGACGAGATTATTGGACCTGGGATCAGTGCGATCAGATTTATATGAGGCATATTAAAGAGTAAATATTGTTATTAAGTCCATAATGAGGTAATGGCTCTTGTCGAGAGGAGAGACTTCATATATTATAATTCGGCAGGTGGCTATGAGTTCTACACATCTTCTCTATTGTGGCATTTCAAGAGTTGGAACAAGACTTATATGTATCATGAGGTGTGTTGTGAGGATAAGATTCGTGGGATTTCGGCTATTGTCGTCAGAGGTTGTTATTATAGTCATGCGAATAATGCAGTACATGGTGTGAATTCAGTGAGAGTGTACAATCATGTATTGGTACATCGTGTAGTGATTGAAAATGTGTTCATATGTTGGAATTGGGCTCTAAGGCTTATTTGACTAGATAAAAGGGAGGATTTTCACGTTTGCTCGAGAAAATGTGCTCAATTGGGTTATGGTAGCACGGGTAGGTGCACGAGGTGTTAAACAGCAATTTCAGACAACTCTAGAGTAGTTCTTAGCACATTCACGGACGAACGTATGTTTAAGTAGGAGAGAATGTAACGAACCGACCGGTCGTTTTGAGATCTAGCGCATCATTCAGCGGTTTGAGACCCTGAGCAGCTTCACTTCAGGTATTATGACTTGTACGTATGGTCGGAATTTAATTTCGGGTAGTTCGGAGTTAGTTTAGAAAGAACAATTCTGATTTCGAAAGATTTAAGTTGGAAGAATTGATTAAGGTTCGATTTTTGAGTAAACGACCTCGGAATCGAGATTGGAAGGTTCCAACAGGTTCGTATCATAATCTTGGACCTAGGTGTATGTCCGGTTCCGGTTTTGGATGACCGGGGAGCGTTTCGGCGCCTATTGTGGAAGTTGGCATTTTGGAAGGATTTCATAAATTTGGGATGGAGTACATTTCAATGCTATCGATGTCCGTTTGGGATTTTGAGTCTGGGAATAGCTCTGTATGGTGATTCTGGTATTGGGAGCGCGTCCGGACGTGGATTTAGAGGTCCGTAGGTCATTTCGGGATCATTTGGCGAAAGTTGGGACTTTGAAGGTTTTTGAGGAGTTTGACCGGAAGTGGACGTTTTGATATCGGGGTCGGATTCCGATTTTGAAAGTTGAAGTAGGTCTGTAATGTCAAATATGACTTGCGTGCAAAATTTGAGGTCAATAGAACGTGATTTGATAGGTTTCGGCATCGATTGTAGAAGTTGAAGTTTCAAAGTTCACTAAGTTTGAATTGGAGGGCGATTCATAGTTTCGATGTTATTGGGCATGATTTGAGGCCTCGACTAAGTTCGTAATGTCTTTTGGGACGTGTTGTTATATTTGGTTGAGGTCCCGAGGGCCTCGAGTGGATTCTGGATGGTTAACGGATCAATTTTTGGACTAAAGGAATGATGAGGCAGTTGGTAGCTGGTGTAACCGCACCTGCAAGGTTTTGGCCGCAGAAACGGCCATAAGGGGCGCAGGTGCGATTTTGGTTGAGCAGTGTTAAGACTGCAGATCTCGCCGCAGAAGCGAGACCGCACCTGCGGAAGGGAAGGCGCAGAAGCGGAAGCAGCGGCTGGGAGGCATCTCTGCAGAAGCGGAACAATTGCCGCACCTGCGGAACCGCAGAAGCGGTCAAGTGACCACTGGCGCGAGAATTCGAGCTGGGCAGTGAGGTTTCCTTTAAGACTGGATTTGGCCCATTTTTCTCCCATTTTTCACTTGATTGGGCGATTTTGGAGAGTTTAAAGTGGGGGGTTTTCATCATCTATGCCAAGGTAAGTTATTTCCATCCATTACAAGTTAAATACATGGTTTGTTTAAGGATTTAAGCATGGAAATTAGTAGAAATTGTGGGGGTTTTGGTAGAAAATCTAGAAATTATATTTTTGGATTTTGACCACGAATTTGGGCATGAAATTGAGAATAAATTATACATTTGAGCTCGTAATGCTATGGGTAGTGTTTATCTTCAAAAATTTTCGGAATCCGGGCACGTGGGCCCGAGGATAATTTTATCGACTTTTCGAGCAAAGTTGGAAATTGTTATAAATTGATTAATTATGAGTATTAGAGTACATTTTGATTGGGTTGCATCTTAATTGTCTAGTTTGGAGCGACGGGCATCGGTTTGAGGTGTTAGATGGCTTTGGAGACGGTTATGGAATTTCGGAACGAGGTAACTCTCCTGTCTAACTCTGTGAGCGGGAAATTACCCCTAGGTGTTGTATATGGATGTGTGCTACTTGTTGTGGGGGCTACGTACGCGTGAGGTGACGAGAGCCCGTACGTAGCTACATTCATGTTATTGCTCGGGTAGGCTTAGGTTCACATCATGCTATAGATGTATTAATTGAGCAGTCTCTCCTATTAAATTCCTCTATCTTACATTACTACTTGAGACTAGACTTGTTATTGTAGAGACTTCACGAGTTCACGATTAGTCACCAAATAACTTTACTCCTCCTACGGCATGTTTTCGTGATATATATATATATATATATATATACTTCTTTGAAAGGGTTTTGTTAAATAAATTACAACTCACACGTTTATTCGTGAGTGGGGGTCAAGGATCCGTCAAAGCTTCTTACTCTTATGGGATTGGGCCATTCGCCTCGGCAGGAATTAGTATTTCACTTCTTATGGAATCGGGTTGTTCGCCTCGGCAGAATTTATGTACCACACTCTCATGGGAGCAGGTTGTTCGCCTTGGCAGGTTAAATAGATGCATCTATGGTTCGCGTCATTCGACCCTCGGCAATGCACAGTTTTATTATTATGTTAGATCGGGTCGTACGCCTCGGCATTTCCTATGTCATATCCTCATGAAATCGTGCGTAATATTTGGCAAAAAGCCAGAGTATCTATGAGTTTTCCCGATTTGGGTTATAAAAATCTATCTAATGAGATCCACTATATATATATATATCTGGTTAAGGAGGAAATTTCAAATGGAGAGCTTGAGTTTCTCCATATGATCTATACTTGTTTATCTCATTTATTTGCTCTGCCTCATATTTACTTACCTCTTTACTGTACATGATACTATTGGACCACTAGTAAGTGTCGATGTCGACCCCTCGTCACTACTTCTCTGGGGTTAGGCTAGATACTTACTGGGTACACGTTGCTTACGTACTCATACTACCCTTGCTGTACATTTTGTGTAGGTACATATGTGACTAGTGGCCTTGTGAGAGCAGAGGCGTATATGTATATGGGGACTTACGTGAAATGTATTCCACATTACGACCTGCAGCCGGCAAAGTCTCCTTCAGAGTATTTACATTTTCCTGTCCAATTTGTATTCCGGATAGCTGTTGTATTTTATTTTATATTCCTAGTTAATACTCATTCACTTGTGACACCGGATTTTGGAATAATTATGGGTTGTTCTGTATTGAATTTGTTGAAAGTATTATTAATTACTCTGTAAATTCCCATTCTTTACTATTTAAATTGAAGTAAAATATAATTTCAAAAATAATAAAAATAAGAACCCAATTAAGTAATTATTGTTGGCTTGCCTGACAGTGGTGTCCGGCACCATTACAACCTTTATGAATTTTGGGTCGTGACATAAGCGGCTTTCACATAACAAGATAGAACGATCGACTCAATTCCTAAGGGGTAGGTTCCCCCACACAAAGTTAGAAAAGACACTTACCTCAATTTGGCCAACTCAATACTCAATTTAGCTTTTCCTTTTACCAATTCACTACTGCTCGGCTAAATCTAGCCAAAGACGACTTAAATACATCAAACAGTGCAAGAGAAAACCATTTCAATTAACAAAGCTATGATCCTTTTACAATTTATAAAACGTCAATAAAAGTCAACTCCCCGGGCCCGCACCTCGGAATCCGATACAATTTACAAAACCCGAACACTCATTCCGATACGAGTTTAACCATACCAAAATTATCAAATTTCGATACCAATTCGTCCTTCAAATCATCATTTTATATTTTTGAAAGATTTTACAATTTTCCCCAAATTTTCCTTTAGATTCTCATGAATTTGATGTTAAATCTAAGGTATAATCACAAAATATAATTGAAAATTGATTAAAGGCACTTACCCAATGATTTGATATGAAAATCCTCTCTCAAAATCGCCCACTCTCGGACCTAGGGTTCAAAATATGATAAAATGAAGCTAAGCCCCTAAATGGAAGTCTTAATACCAGCCTCAGATGTCGCATTTGTGACATCCGGATCGCAAATGCGACAAAAGCGTCGCAAAAGCGAAGGCTGACCAGCTCTGCTAAGGTCGCAAATGCGAGCTCAGAGTTTTCGCAAAAGCGACAGTATGTGTCGCAAATGCGATGAAATAGTTCGCAATTGCAAACTCCCTTGCCCCAGCCCATCATCGCAAAAGCGAGAAAAATCTCGCAAATGCGAGAACAGAGACACCAGCACAATTGTACCTTCTTCCAACACTCTGAAACGCGTACGAAACTCATCCGAACCCTCGGGGCTCTATACCAAATATCCACACAAATCTGAAAACATAACACGAACTCGTTTGCGCCATCGGAATACCAAAATAACCTCTAGAACCACGAGTCGGATGCCAAATCACATAAAAATCACCATGAACTTCAAGAACTTCTAGAATCGCAACCAAGCATCCGAACCATATCAAATCAACTCCAAATGACACCAAATTTTACAGGCAAGTCCGAAATGACATAACAGAGTTGTTCCAACTCTTGGAATCGCATTCCGACCACGATATCACCAAAGTCAACTCTCAGTCAAACCTCTCAATCTTTCAAAACTTCAACTTTCCAATTTTCGCCAAAATGATTCAAATTACCCTACGGACCTCCAAATCCGGACGCATGCCTGAGTGCAAAATTACCACCCGAGCCTATCGGAACCATCAAAACTCCAATCCGAGGTCGAATACTCAAAAGTCAAACCTTGGTCAATTCTTTCAACTTCGAGCTTCTCAAAATGAGAGTCACTTCTAAAAATCATTTCCGAACCCCTCAAAAACCCGAACCGATGATGCACGCAAGTCATATTACACTGTGTGAAGCTACTCGTGACCTCAAATTGCCGAACCGGATGCAATTGCTCATAACGACCAGTTGGGTCGTTACAATTATATTTTTAAGGGAAACTACTAGTTATGTCCATTTATAAATAGGTTATTAGAAAAATTGGCCAATTCATAAAATATTACTAATATTAGCCAAATATTAGCCAATTAGTTATTTGTAGCCAAAAAAGGTCAATGTTTTATTTTTTTGTGAGTAGGTGTTATTAGAATAGATTGGATACATCCTAAGGAGCTTGAATCTCAGTTTTGGAATAATTTGGTGGAGTTTCGAGGTTTGAATTGAAAATTCGAAGTAGAAGATGAACATGAAAAAAAATGATATTCGTATCACACTGTGTATCACAGATGTATCATATTTGTATCAAATGTGTATCACATGTATATCCATGTATACCTGCATGTGAGATACATGCATGATACGTGTTTGATACATGTGTCGTAGAAGAATTTTTTGAACTCGATTTTAATTACGAATTTTGATACCAAATCACCTCCAATCTTCCTCAAATTATTTATATTGACTCATATATATGTTTTCAATGAATTTCAACCATACCCATTGAAAAAAATCCTTTTTTGCTTAGATTTTTAGAATCTTGTATATATATATATATATATATATATATATATATATTTCATCACCTTATTTGCTACCTCATCCATAAAATTTTCTTTCCGTCTTACATCGAATGTTGTTGATCACACTTAAAAATATGGAAGGAGATCTTTGCGTGTAATTCTTGGAGAGAAAGAATCTTATTTATTTGGGTTTTTAATTTTTATATGTGCTTGGCTAGTTTTGTTAAGTCTATGATTAATGGCTAAAGATTGGTAAGTTGAAAGGGATATTTATGTAAGATTCTATGTTTATGCGAGTGTTAAAAAAACCCTTGCTTTGTTAATATCACGGTTTGCTATGTATTAGTTATATATAGGATAATACCAATAGGATGTATACATAAGTTGAAAAAATATAACAAATAAGAAATTAGTAGTACACAAAGCTAATGATTGAATTGCACAAAAATATGCTTGCATGGGACTTAAAGAGCTGAAATGTATGTGGAGTAAAAGAAAATCTAAAAAATGGTTTATCTTTATTTCTTTTAACTTTTAACTAATGTTTATTTCTTCATACTGACGATGATATAAATTTTGTTTATTGATAATATATGTATTATTGAAACAATACCTAACTACAAAATAATCCAAGTATTTTCATCATTTCCAAACAAAAATTTATCGCAATAGTATTCTTGAAAAAATAAAATATTTCTTTACGTGGTTAAGTATAACAAAGAAGCATTAGTTCTACTTTTATATATGGAATAATTCTTAATTTTTCAAGAAAAAAAATCAATTTATAAAAATTACTAAGAACATCACTATATTGTAATTGTGAGATTTTTTAGATTCAGTTGTGTTTTCAGTTTTATCAGTATTTTATAATACTTGTACTTATTTTGCTAGATTTTTATTGGACAAAAATGTTAAATTAAACTTTCTGTTGCCCAAAACAATACTCACATAATAAGGATTGCCTCATTAATTTGAAACGATAAATAGGAAAAGTTTTATATTTTAAAATAAAGTATTACTAAGTTATTTGTTATACTTGGTCAAAATTAATATAATATTGTGACTCGGCTCTTTTACCATGAGAGATTATATTAGCATTTTTGGTAGAACTAGTATCTGCACACTCGTTGCGCGTGTATTACATATGTCAATGGGCATAAATTTTTTATAAATCACATAAAATTATTAAAGAATATTTTGGTTTATAAAATAAAAGTCAAAGGGAAAATCTCAAGTTCCTAACAAATGATGAATTTTAATCTTATTTGGCGAACAAATAAACCATACCCAAAAGAAATCCTCAAAAATAGAAGCAATGAAGTCAATACATCATGTGTTATATCATACTTACCTCACCTTGTGTACGAATTTTTTTCATCTTATCCTCTAAGTGTATGTTGACTCGTATAATGTCGACAAATTAAAATTGAAAGTATTTGTTTTTTGTACATATTTGGCAATACAAAAAGATACCACCCTTCTTGTCTCCCTCAATTTTACAAATACTTTCAATTTTAAAATATTTGTATTGAAAGGAATAAATACGCGAGGAACAAATAAGATATATCATATTAACCAAGTTATGCGTAGCAGTTATCAAGGTCATTGATTTTTTAATACCTTAATAAGATCATGATTATTCGTATCATAGTATATGATATGATATGATACTTTATTTTAATTTGTATTGTAATAGACAAATTTCCAAACAAAATAGAAGATAGGAGACTATTACAAAGTTTTCTGGGACAGTTAAATTAAGCTAATAATTTTACAAAAATGAGCAGAACTTATAGAAATTTTACGGAAGAATTAAGAGGAAAAAGATATTCTTTTCTTGCCTTGATAATCTTTTTGCAAGGTTTACTCAGTTTTGTTTCATAGTATATCATTAGACCCCTTATCTAAATTGCCCATATGTAAAAATAAATGCTATTCAAGGTTTGCAGGAATCATTGTGCCATAATTTTAACTTAACTCTAAGTAGTTTCTGTTATTATCATTTCATGATTTTTTGTGTCGGAAATAAAAAAAATTATCGGAAAAGATGGATCGAGAAGTAGATATATCAGAGTTCCTGTGAGTTATTTTCCTTCTATTTATTTTTGTTTCTTACCAATATGACTGATTCGTTTCAATCTCTTCATTTCAATTTATGTGAATCTGTTTGACTGGACACGTAATTTAAGAAAAAATGAATACTTTTGGAATTTGTAGTCCTAAAAAAATCAAAAAGGGATCTAGAGTATTTGTATGGTTATAAAAGCTTCTCATTAGGGATAGAATTGGAAGTTTAAGTTAAATTGTTTCCAAATTTAGAAAGGAGTCATTCTTTTTAGAACAGACCAAAAAAGAAATAGGTTCACATAAATTGGAACGGAGGGAGTAGTTAAGAAAAAGAGTTAAGTAAATTTCTTTTTTTTTAAAACTATAAACTGCACAAAGGTTGCGCAACCACAAACAGTATCATAGAAAGAGATTATTCTGAGACAGTTTAGGAGCATGATAATAAATTGGAAACAAACAACAGTATCCAAAAGGACCATTGAGATATATCATCTTTTCAGAACTATATCATCTTCTCTTAAAAAAACATCATTCATTTTCAGACCTTGCTCAATGCTCATCATTGCATTCTCTAAATAGCTCCTATGAAGGTGGAGGTGAAGGAGTTACGGCTTTGGTGTTTAACAGAGCTTTTTTTTTTTCCTTTTCCTCTTGAGGAACAAAGCGGAACAACAAAGGGCTGAATCTAAGTGGAACTAACATAGCCTTGTTGGAAAAATGGATTTGGAGGTTTGGTATACAGAAATATATCGTATTTAGAGCCCGTTTGGACATAAGAAATTTTTCATCAGCGTTTGTTCATAAAATTTTCAATTTTCACTTGAATATCCATTTTGGAAATTTTCGAAAATTTGAAAAACTCCAAAAAGCTGTTTCTCAAAATTTTCACTCACAAAACTTCAAAAACAACCCAAAATTATATTCATGTCCAAACACAACTCTATATTTCAAATACCATTTTCACTTTAGAAAATATTTTCTCCCTATTTTGGAATTTTACAATTCTTATGTCCAAACGCCCACTTAATATGTATTGAGAGACAAGTAGCAGAAAGAAAAACCACGCTAATATGCAAGATAAAATAACCGAAACAGAGAGAACTCTCAGCCAGAAGATTTGCATATAACAGCTTCGGAGCAAATAAATGCTCCCTGAATTACAAGAAACATGACTAATTGAAACCAGACAGAAGTACCTAAAGCATAAGATCCAAAAGCTTCACGTCACGCCAGCAAATTAAGAGGCTGCTAGTGATTCTAAATCATGAATGCTAGGGAAAGAGCTGGAGAATTTGAGGTTGTCCAGAAGAGCATGGTGCCTCCAATTCTTGGAATACCTCAGAGCTGCTTGACCCATTTGTCACTGAATTATCTTTGCGCTCATCTGGAGAGACTTCAAAAGATTCAGGCTGCTCCGAAGAGCTTGGCGCTTCCAGTTCAAATACCATGCAGGAGGTAGCCTCATTTATCGCTTCATCAACTTGTCGATCAGCTGGAGGGAGCTGTAAAGTTTGTGGCTGTCCAGAAGAGCATGACTCTTCCCTGTGTCGGAAGCTTTGAGCTGCAGAAGAGCATGGTGTTTCCAATTGTTGATCAGGAATTATTTGGAGAGTCTGAAAGTCACTGGGAGAGCATGAGTCCTTCATCGCTTGAAATTTCATAGAGCAGCCAGCTTCAAATGAAACCATATTATCTCTTTGACAAAAATCAACCCGTCTTCTCTTAACAGAAGCATCCTCCGTTTTCTGGACTTGGTCATCATTAGATTCTCTCAACAGGTCAGAACTTGGAGACTCCACATCACGTTGGACCGAGATGGTTGATTGATCTATCTGTTTAATTTTATTCTCGTACACCAGAAGAAGTCCCCATTTTGTTGCAATGCCTGGGTCTATAGACGCCTCAAAGAAGCAATAATCATTTGGCTTCTTCCCCTTTTCACTATCAGAAGTATGCCATAGTGCTAGAAAAGGTATGTAGCTAAAGCAAATGGCATATTTACTACTATGAGAGCAAATTGCTTGGCGAGCAACAATCAAACATTTTTTCTGGAGTACATCTTGTTCTTGCCTGTCATATCTTTGCACTAACTTAGCTGTAACCTTAGTGCAACCGAACCAGTGACTTCCTCTTCGTGATTTAGAATCCAAAGGTTTCTGGTTCTGAACAGTATCCAATGGTACACGAAAGCATATAACAAATCCTTTGAATTTACTCTCATGCCAACTTGGATCAAGTGGAGTGGAGAATCTTTTCGTATGCTCTTTTCGATAATAATTGAACCCGCTCCATCTTATATCTCCAGGGAAAAAAATGCTAAATGGTAGCCTTTTCTCAGACTGCACGAAAGAAAATTGCATTAGCTCCAATCTCCATTTCCTTAAACTTAATTGGATAAGCAGAAAAATGACGAGCGAGAGAAAGAGCGATACCTGAGATGCCACACTAATTAAGTGGAGGACAAAGTGCAAGATATCAGTCAGTTCACCTCTATTCTCAATATGCTGTGTGAATGACACTGAATACAGCTCTGAATATTTGGTGGGGAAATCAGGGATGCTTTTCAAGACTAAAGGATCATATGCATATAACTCCTTTATGCATGATGGAAGTCTGGGCATTACAAGCTTCTCACAAAATGTTATATCTAGGTAATGAAAGTGCTGATTGTTGCTTTCATTGAAACTAGTAAAATCATTTCTAGTCAAATCCAAGTGAGCCAAAGAAGATAAGCATCCAAGATCCTGATAATGTTCTCCACTACATAGTGTGTGCTTATTAAGCTTTAACACCCTAAATGACGATGAACCTGATGCAGAGGGTAACAGAAAAGTTGCATCTTCTCTGTATCCAAACCAGGGAGAGAATGATAAAAAGCTTAGTTCATGAAGGTCTGCAACTGAAGGAGGTATTTGGGAAATTGCAGTACCAGATAATACTAGCTTTTCTAACAGCTTCAACTCACCCATCTTCTCTGGCAAATCTGCAAGTCTTTTGCAGTTGTAGATCACAAGAACTCTTAGATTCTTCAGACAAGAAAAGCTGTTCGGAATGCTTACTAGATCTTTACAATGACTTAACCGTAGTTGTTTGAGGGAACCAAGATTTCCAATTGACACCGGAAGCTCTACTATTGGAGTATATTCTATAACAAGTTCCAATAAATGGTGCATCTCTTCTGTTGCCGGCAAGGCCATTATTTTTGGAAGACAAGAAAGTTTGAGAGTTGCAAGAGATTCCATCTGATTACAACTTGGAAGCATCTCAAGACTCTGACAATCAGTTATCTCCAATGTCAATAAACGGTGCAACCCCTTGGTTTCTGGTAATTCCCTCAACTTTGGAAGACAAGAAAGTTTGAGACTCTTAAGGGATTCCATCTGAATATAACTTGGAAGCTTCTCAAGGCTCTGACAATCAATTAGCTCCAGTGAAATGAGCTTCATGAGAACTCCAAAGGATGGGCTCACTTCTCTCAAACTCTTACATCCCTCTAGCTTTACTCTCTCTAAATTTGGCATCATCTCAAAGCTTGGAACTTCTTCCAAGTGTTCGCAATAGCTGAGGTACAAAGTTTTTAGTTTGTCCAAACCCTGTTTAGAATGGAAGGAAATTATAATTATGTGATAACATTCAGCAAGTAGATTGATTTAACTTTAAAAAATATGGAATAAGAATGCCAAAGGAAAGGAATGGTAACAATCCTACCTTCGGAATTAACCAGAGTTTATGAAGTGTAGTACATTCGAGTATATCAAGGCGAAGAAGCTTTGATGGTTCAAAACTCTGTGGCAATGAATTTAAAGGGCAACCTTCCCAATCAAGCCACCTTAGGCTGCTAGGAAGATGAGTAATCGGGTCAATAGAGCAGAAATCTGTTGCTCTAACTACAAGTACCCTTAATCTTTTCATTCTCCTAAATGCTTCACTGATGTTGTAATATGATATATCCTGTTTTGTAATGTAATTCCTTGGTATCCATAGTCCCTCCACAGATTCTGCTTCCTAAAAGGAAACAAAAGAAAACCTTTAAAAAACACTATTGTGTGAAAATCATTTCCATAGCTGAAAGTTCGATTAATACTTGAAGTAGATATTGGCATGAACTTGCAAGGGGATGTCTCCTAATCTTACATATACTCATTGGTAGTTCAATTCAAGAAAAAGATATCAAAAGACGAGACCACACAAATACAATAATATGGAAAAAGAAACAACTGATAACAAAAGAATGTGATTCCTAGTAGAATGAATACTCTCTCTGTGTGTGTCAATGTATCAAAATGATTTAGTTAAAAATCATGAGGAAACAACATTTTAAACACAAGACACTCTCTCTCTCTCTCTCTCTCTCTCTCTCTCTCTCTCTCTGTGTCACTGTATCAAAATGATTTAGTTAAAAATCATGAGGAAACAACATTTTAAACACAAGACAATTGTACCCATTATACATTTGTTGAATAACAAAATTGATCTCTCTCTCTCTCTCTCTCTCTCTCTCTCTCTCTCTCAATTGTACCCATTATACATTTGTTGAATAACAAAATTGATCTCTCTCTCTCTCTCTCTCTCAATGTATCAAAATGATTTAGTTAAAAATCATGAGGAAACAACATTTTAAACACAAGACAATTGTACCCATTATACATTTGTTGAATAACAAAATTGATCTCTCTCTCTCTCTCTCTCTCAATGTATCAAAATGATTTAGTTAAAAATCATGAGGAAACAACATTTTAAACACAAGACAATTGTACCCATTATACATTTGTTGAATAACAAAATCTCTCTCTCTCTCTCTCTCTCTCTCTCTCTCTCTCTCTCTCTCTCTCTCTCTCTCTGTGTGTCAATGTATCAAAATGATTTAGTTAAAAATCATGAGGAAACAACATTTTAAACACAAGACAATTGTACCCATTATACATTTGTTGAATAACAAAATTGATCTCATTCATTTAACTAACCAAAAAATGATATAAAATATTAAAAAGTGATGTGATCAACACAAATGAGAAAACAAAATACAATTCTATGTTGCAAAATAATTGAAAAAAGAAAAGAAAAAGAACAAGAAATCCGTACAGAACCTAAAAGTGGATGATGGCAATACAGTTCTTATGAATGAGATAATGACATATCTTACCAAATTTCCAGTAAACAAATCCTCAATGTCCTCAGGAAGCCATATTCTACTCCTTCGTGAGTCATCTTGACTCACGATGTGCCAGGCCATTTCTTGTATCAAATCATGCATTTCAATTGTGTCATATGGTGAGATAAATAAAAGAGACTTTTCAATTAAGACTTTTATTCTTATTGTAGATCCGATATCACAGCTCTCAAGTATTTCCTCTACATAACTCCTCAATTTTCCTCTATAAAAGCATGCAATATCTAGAAAGAGTCTCTGATCAACATGCCCCAGTCCTTCAAAGCTTATCTTAAGCTTAGCAAGAATTTCATCATTTGGCAGATCCTTCAGCCTTTTCCAAGTTGATCTCCAATGCCTCCTGTCTAATCCATAGAGAAACGAACCTAAAACTTTCAGAGCTAAAGGGAGCAAACCGGCACAATGTACAACTTGATTTGAAAGCTCCTCAAAGTCTTTCTTAGGAATTCTTTGCTTAAAGGCATGTAGGTTAAATAGCTCAATAGCTTCATTAAGAGTCATCAAGTTCACAGAATACACTTCATCCACCATATGATTATCTAACAAATTTTTATCTCTTGTTGTAATCAAAATTCTACTACCACTACCAAACCAATCATGCCGTCCAACTAACATTTCTAATTGGTCTTTTTGATTTACATCATCAAGAATGATAAAAACCTTCATTGAGCGCAACCTCTTCTTTATGATTTCCATGCCTTCATATACACTTGTAATAGTTAAGCTTAACTTTAGGATTTTTGAGAGGAGAACACCTTGCAAATATTGCAGTCCATATGTCCTTTGCATTTCTGCAACATTATCAAGAAAACAAACACCTTCAAATAGGCCAGAATATTTGCCAAACACAGCGCTTGCAATTGTTGTCTTACCAATGCCGCCCATCCCCCAAATTCCAATAAAACGAACATCAGGTGTTTCCATCCTTAGTAATGAACTTACTTCACGCACTCGAGACTCCATCCCCACTAAATCATTATCAATGGTTGAAGTAACTTGACACAATTTACCCAGTATGTCTTCAACAACATGCTGGATGCAATTCGATTCATACCTGTACAAGCAATTGCAAAAACAACTTGAAACGAGGCTTCACAAACAGAGTGCATGATTGATACGTCTAAGTATTCCTAGTCCATTCAAAACCATGAAAAACAATTAGTGTGGAAATCTATATAAATATATAAAGCTGGGCATAGTTGAGGTGATGTGGCACCTCTCTAACCAGCATTCCTATTTTTCTTTCACTCCCTCCGTTCCAATTTATGTGAACCTGTTTGACTAGGCACGGAGTTTAAGAAAAAATGAAGACTTTTGAAATTTGTGGTCCTAAACAATTCAAAAAGGGGCCCAGAGTATTTGTGTGGTTATAAAAGCTTCTCATTAAGGGTAAAATTGTAAGTTTAAGCAAAATTGTTTCCAAATTTAGAAAGTGATCATTCTTTTTGGAACGGACCAAAAAGGAAATAGGTTCACATAAACTGGAACGGAGATAGTATCTCCTTTTTTGACATTTTTCCTCTCATCTGGTCCAAAATTCTCTTTTTGCTGTCGACAGACTTTACATATTCCCACTACTTTCAGCAATTGATGTGGTCTTTATTTGTCTTAATAATCAGTTGAAGCCTCTATTAATTAGAATGTCATTCCCACTACGTTTCAGCAATTGAGAGGCATTTATTTGCCTTAAAGTTTAATAACAGTGCTGGATTTATAAGTTATATATATCGGAACTCTATTTAGAATGTCAAAAGCATAAAGTGCTAATCTCATTATAATTTCAAAGACTGTCAATCTGCTTTTGTTCAATATTCTTTGTTTTCATTCCTTTTGGTTTTTAATCTGTTTTTTATTTATTCCTCCTTTGCACTCCCTTTTGGATTTCACACACCGTTAAACATGACAAGAGCAAGTTCTCCACTTATCCCCCTTCTCTCTCTTTTAATATAATATATTCTATCTTTAATTTAATGTTTTTCCTTGGCAAAATAGCCTCCGGGCAACTTAAAACTTGTACCCGTTTGTCAACCCGGTAAATGAACTTACAAGTTTTCCATTTAAACACTTGTACTTGACGGAATGAGTACCAATAAACACCTCTGACCATTGACCAAACCTATGTGGCAACAATATGTGTGACGTGGCAATAGTGTGTGCATATCACGCAAATCAAACGCGTGAAAGCAATTTGCTTGAGTAATTAAAAATGAAAAGAAAAGATAAAAAGTAAAAAAGAATAAAAAATTACAAAAACCCACCCGACACCCCATCTCCCCATCCCCTTTCCCTTTCTTTTCTTTTCTTTCCCCTGAAATCACAAGTCCTTCTGTTTCTCTTTTTTTTTCATCTCTATTAGAGGCTTTGAAGCTCTTCACTGTACAACAATGGTGGATCTATGCTCCATAAAAATACCTCAAATAAACCAATGGTCTGGCTTTCAGATTTAGGTGGGATGGTTTTAGGTGGCCTTAAAGATATAATCAAACACTCAGAGTTCGAGAATTAACTAACAAATTAAGCTGCAAGATATGTCGGTAAGTATATAACCTAGAAATGCCCTAGCTAAGAGAAAACGAAATACATTAAATTTGTGCCATGGAATTGATACAGGTTCGCAAACATGCATTCAATAATTTGGTTTTATTAAAGTCCGATTATTGAAAGAATGTAACTCAAACTTTCCAAGAGCTTGACAACGCAGAGAGAAAAAAGAGCACCTGAATAGAGCGGAGAGACTGCTAGTGGTGGCCTGAGACTAGAAAGTGGGAGGGTTTTAGGTGGCCGAGTATTGAATATGGTGAAATGGTGGTGGATCGGCGGGAGCTTTGACTATGAAGGAGAAGACAAAAATTAATTTTTTAAAGAGGAGAATAAAAATCTGGTAAAATGATTTTTCTTTGAAAGTAGGACCCACAGATTACACATGTCAAAGAATAAAAGGCTTAGTATATGACGTGTCAGTCATGTCACGGCGAGTGAAGAACACGTTCAGTCGGATGTGTTTATTAGTATTCAGTTCATCAAGTAGAGGTGTCCAAATGGAAAAAATAAAAGTTTATATACCGGGTTGACAAACGGGTACAAGTTTAAGTGGCCCGGAGGCCATTTTGCCTTTTTCCTTTGAATTCTATATCGAATCATGATTCATGTTGGCGATATTTAGTTAGTTAGAATGTCTATTATCATTACTATGGATGTCTTTTATTTTTGATGATTTCCTTGAGCTTTTAATGATAGCCGTACCGTATAGAATCATAAGAATCATTTTTCTTTCATGTGATGTATAATTAGGGGTAGGAGTATCTCGAGTTGAGAATTTCAGTATATTGATGTGCAATGAGTTAATGTTAAGCTTGAGTAAAATATTCAATGTGTTTGTAGGAATATCATTTGGGTTGCATACAAATGGATTGTATTTGCAAGAATGAGAGGGGAGTGTCACGTGAAGAGAGATTCTTCGGAATCAAAATATGATGTTTTATGATAAAGAATAAAAATATAACAAAAGCTAAAAAACTACTTACATATAAATATTCATAATAACTCTAGAACTTCATTGATAATAGTCAGAAACAAGTACATATAGATTTTGTGTCTATTCTAGAATCGCAAGCTCTTTAATTTGATCGAGGGAGAGATACGGGCTTTTTTTGTTGTGCATTTGAAGTATTCTTTTCTAAGGTTTCCAATTTTTATTATTAGGAATTTGCATGTTCCTTTTGTAGATTATCTTTTTGAAGAAAAAATACCAAAAACTATTCTTCCCTTTATTTTACTGATGGTATTAGTTTATTTGGTTTACTTTACTGAAAAAATATTTATTTTATTATAATTTACTATAATGTTAGAAGTTTTTCTTTTCAATTGAGCATTATTGTTTGATAATACTTTCAAAATTATATTATGTTGCTTCTGCGTCATACATAGAAACTTGTATTTGTTAATTATGGTTAGGATTATTGTGTTTATTGTCTTTTAAATTTACTTTAAAGGTGTTTCAGATATTTTTCTTAATTCCGTATTATAAATAGAAACTTATATAGTTTTACTCCTATTTATTCATCATGCTTGGGATTATTCTTTCCATAATCTACAATGAAGAATGTTATACTTGGGAGTTGGGATATTGACTGCGTTTAATTTTTTTTGTGAGTTCTTTAGCTTTTTGTGAGCTTTTCAAAGTTGTTTTGTTTATGGGTCAAAATCATGAGAAATTTTTAAAGTGATTGTCTATGTGTAATTACCAGAGGTATTTACTTTGGAATTCTTTGTAAAACCTCCTAATCACTATAACCATATGTAATTTCTACAATTTCTTATGCATCTAGTGGTTTGTTTTGCTTTTTTGGTCCCCAATATGAGCTAAATAATGTTGATATGCTTTAGGTATTAAATTTGCGAAAAATAGAATATGATTTTAATTTTGAGTTAGCATATCATTACAGATGAGTGATTGTGATAATTAAATTTTACAAGATATAGAATTCTATCATTGTAGGAAAAAAAGGATAGGATGGTTAGGTTACACATGATTTTTATAGATAAGAAGGAAACACAAGTATTTTCATGTTTCTTTTTCTTTACATCTATAAATTTATAATACCATTTAACAAATTTATAGATATTTTTTAATCCCGCGCGAAGCGCGGACAAATTTACTAGTTATGTAATAGATTTAGTATTTCTAATCCTTTTGGGACCATGAAAATCAGAAAATAATGAGCTCAATCATATGTCATTTCTCCTTGTTCACATACCCCCTTTGATTCCTGTTAGATAGTTAGTAATGTATAATGTCCTACATCGGAAAATAGATATCTATTATTATTTAATCATTGTATATAAATAGGGTATTGTAAAATACTTTAGACATAATTAATGAAACTTTTCCGTGCCATACTTCTCACATGGTATCAGAGCGTTGGTGAGAAACATCCGGGAAAGAAAACTCTGCCACACAGACGCCATGTGTTAGTTTTCGGTGACTTCTAGGGCTGTTATTGTGTCACCTACGTTTCCCTCAATGTTGTGTTAAAACCAACATCACAACAGGGTCCTCCACCTTGCGGCAACCAAACCCCAGCAAACCCCGCCGAAAAATACCCCCCCCCCCCCCCGCGCGCCGACCAGAAGGGGAAAATTTTTGGCAAGATCTCCTCACTCTCTGGCGCATGAGCTGCCTTCTGGCCAGTTTATGACAAAACTCCTTTTGGACAGCTTGCTCGCGAGACTATTCCGAGTCTATCCATCTAAGTTACATCAAATTCCGAACCTTTTTATTTTCCGGCGACTATTCAGTCTCCGGCAAGATACATTGTTTTTTCTTCACTGTTCCTGTGAGTTTTTTTATTGTTCTTGATTGTCTGTGCTATTTGGTCCAACAATGTCTTTGGGACTTGATATTTTTGATTCAGCACGGGTTCTGGAAATTCAAGTTTGATGATTACTTTGGAACCCTTGATGGAAAGTTCAAACTACTTAGCTTGGGCTTCTTTTGTTGAGTTGTGGTGCAAGGGTCAAGGTATTCAAGATCACCTAACCAAGAAGAGTAGTGATGGAGACGAAAAAGCCAAAGCACTCTGGGAGAAAAGTAATGCTCAATTATGTAGTTTGTTATGGCGATCGACTAATTCCAAGATAATGCATTTGTTTCGTCCATTTCATACATATTTTTCAGTTTGGTAGAAGGCTCGTACTTTATACACTAATAACATATCTCGTTTTTATGATGTGATATCTCGGATGACAAACTTAAAGAAACAGAAATTGGATGTTTACCTACTTAGGACAGGTGCAGGCAGTAATGGAAGAATTTGAGAAATTCATGCCCAGACCCCACCTGTTGGGATCAAACTGGGTTTGTTGTTGTTGTTGTTGCTGCATGCCAATCACTGCTAGTGTTGAAAAACAGCAAGAGCAACGACAGAAGATGTTTCTAGTTCTTACACTTGTTAGACTGTCTTATGACCTTGACTCGGTGCTTGACCAAATTTTGGCTAATTCTTCGGTTCCTACGGTTGATGAACTATTCTCTCGATTTCTTCGTCTTGCTACGCCACCCCGTCACACAGTGGTGTCACCACCAACTATTGACTCATCTATTCTCGCATCTCAGACAATGGAAAAGCAGATATCTCAGACTATGGAGAATAAACGAGGATGAGGTCATTTTGGAAGATCTCGACCCAAGTGTTCTTATTGTAATAAGATTGGACACACTCGTGAGGTGTGTTACTCTTTGCACGGTCGACCGCCTAAAAATGCCCATGTTGCTCAAACCGAGACTACAGGTAACCAGGGATTTTCTTTAACTGAAGAAGAATATAATGAGTTACTTCAGTATCGAGCAAGTAAACAGACACCTCCACAAGTAGCCTCTATTGCTCAGACTGATACCTCTATTGCTGGTAATTCCTTTGCTTGTGTTTCCCAGCTTATTACTCTTGGACCGTGGGTCATGGATTCAGGCGCCTCTGATCATATTTTTGGTAATAGGTTAGTTTTGTCAAATAGTGTTTATACTCAGTCTCTTTCCAATGTTACTTTAGCCAATGGAGTCCAAACAAAAGCAAAAGGAATTGGACAAGCTAATCCCTTATCCTCCATCACTTTGGATTTTGTTCATTATGTCCCTGTTTATCCTTTTAATCTCGCATCTGTTAGTCTTTGACTCATGCCCTCCATTATGGTATATATTTTATTGATGATTCCTTTATTATACAGGACTGCAATACAGGACAGATGATTGGTACAGGGCGTGAATCACAAGGCCTTTACTATCTTAACTCACCAAATCCCTCCACAGCATGTCCAGGTACAGATCCTCCAGATCTAATTCAAAGACGTTTAGGACATCCGAATTTATCCAAGCTACTGAAGATGGTGCCTAGTTTGTCTATATTAGATTGTGAGTCGTGTTAACTTGGGAAACATACCCCAGCCACCTTTCTGCGTAGTGCTGAGTGTCGTTCGGAGTCTATTTTTTCTTTAGTTCATTCTGATATATGGGATCCTAGTAGAGTCCGTTCAACCCTAGGATTACATTATTTTGTTACATTCATTGATGATTACTCAAGATGTACTTGGATTTTTCTAATGAAAGATCGTTCTGAGTTGTTTTCTATCTTCCAGAATTTTGTGCTGAAATTAGAAATCAATTTTGGTGTTTCTATTCGCACTTTTCGTAGTGATAATGCTTTAGAATACTTATCCTCTCAGTTTCAGCAGTTTATGACTTCTCAAGGAATTATCCATCAAATATCTAATCTGTATGCCCCTCAGCAAAATGCTACCGCAAAATGAGGTAGCAAAGAGAAAGAATAGGCATCTCATTGAAACTGCTTGCACACTTCTCATTTAGTCCCATGTTCCACTGCATTTTTGGGGCGATGCAATTCTTATAGCTTGTTACTTGATTAGTCAGATGCCTTCATCTACTATCCAGAATCAGATTCCACATTCAGTATTGTTCCCTAAGTCACCGTTATACTCTCTTTCTCCTTGTGTTTTTGGGAGTACATGTGTTGTTCACAACTTAGCTCCTTCAAAAGATAAGTTAGCTCCTAAGTGTGTCTTCCTTGGTTATTCTCGGGTTCAAAAGAAGTATCGTTGCTACTCACTTGATCTTCTTAGGTATCTTATGTTAGCCGATGTCACATTTTTTGAGTCTCGACCTTACTTTACTTCTTCTGATCATCTTAATAAATCTGAGGTCTTGCATGTACCTACTTGTGAGGAATCTACATACACGGCACCACCACAACCACTACTACCTATACAGACTTTTGAGGAATCTATAGTTGCTCCTCCTACATCCCCAGTCACAAGGCCACCACTCTTGACTTATCATCGTCGTCCACGTCCAGCATCAGGCCAAGATAATTCACGTCTTGCATCAATTTCTGCAGCTAATGCGTACTTGTCTCTTCCTAGTCCACCAATTGCACTCCGAAAAAGTGTATGATCCATACTTAGGGGTCGTTTGGTAGGAGGTATAAGAATAACGTTGAATAGGGTGTATTAGTAATGCTGAGATTAATTATGCTGAGATTATTTCTTATTCACTGTTTTTGGTGTATTAAGGCATTGCAAAAAATTGATTGTTTACAAAAATACCCTCCACATTCTTTAACTTTGTACACTATGTTTGCAACAGTTTTATTACCCTCCACATTTTTTACTCTCTAAAGCCAATTGTTTTCTACACGGGAGCAAATAGTGGATTCTTTTACACTATTCCATTTGCTAATATTATTATTAATCTTTAGTATATAATTTTTTCAGAAAATATTTTTCATTTACTAAACAAACACAAGATATTTTTAAATACTTTTCGTCGGTATTAAAATAGTAAATTGAAATAACGATCATGTGTAGTCAACATGTCAATTACAAAATATGGTAGAAAGTATTTGGAATAGGTTTTAAGGGATTTGAGGGGCAATTATGTCTTTAACCTGCCCCACACCGCCCCGCATAGCATTTCCACCCGCGTTCACCCGCCCCACACCGACACCCGCGTCCACCCGCCCCGCATAAGTTTTTTTCTTCATTTTGTTATTTTTTTTTCTTTTGAGATTTTGGATGGAATTTTCAGTTTAATAAAAATAAATGCATGATCTTTTGTTGATTGTGTAATGAATTCGGCAATTAGAAAAAAAAAGTTTTTGTTGCTCATTGTAAAAACCGCAAATCACCCCTTTAATATATTATTATTCATTGTAAAGTAGTATTTTACATTATTACTGTTTCGATTGATATTAACTCTCTCTATATTATTATCTGCTTTTCTCCACCTTTTTATCTTATCATTCACGATATATTAATTTTTGCTCTAATCTGATCACGAAATTGCAAGCATTATTCTACTCTTTGTCTATACACATTGAATAATTAAAAAAGAAAGTCGTATAGAAAATATAAAACCAAAGTAGGCATATATATATATATATATATATATATATATATATATATATATATATGCTGGGAAGCATACACTTGAAGAAACTAATAAAGAATTCTCTAATGACTCTAATGATGTCATTAGAATTAATAAGGAGAAGATAACTTGACGATTCTTTAAGTTAACCAACCAAAAATAATTAACCTCACCTTAAGCAATATGTCTAATTTGTCCAGAAGTCTAATCATCATTTTCATATCTTCTGTACCATCAAGTGCAGGATTTGACTCCACAGAAAGTGAGAACCCCATAAGCGCTCTGTCGTAATTCTCCAACTTTGGTTAAAAATTTTAAATAGCTTTTACTATTTTGATTAGAAAGTTTACCGCATTTTTAAACTTGTATCTAGGTTTGTGTTGCTGATAATTTGCAGAATAGGCCAACCAAAAAAGTTGCTTAAACCCGCGTAAACCCGCATAGACCTGCAACCCGCCCCGCATCAGTTTTTTTAAAAATTATTTCAACCCGCACCCGCACCGCCCCGCATAACCTAAAACCCGCCTCGCCCAGCCCTGCATAGCTTTAAACCCGCACCGCCCCACACCCGCACCGCCCCGTTTGCCATCCCTACTTGTTGCTCTTCTTTCAGGTAAGTCTATTGTTGGTTGTCATTGGGTTTATGCAGTCAAAGTCGGCCCGGGTGGCCAAGTTGACCGGCTGAAGGCTCGTGTTGTTGCAGAAGGATACACTCAAATATTTGGGCTTGATTATAGTAATACTTTCTCTCTCGTGGCTAAAGTAGCATCTGTTCACCTCTTTTTGTCCATGGTCGATGTTCGTCATTGGCCTCTTTATCAGTTAGACATTAAGAATGTTTTTCTCCACGGTGATCTTGAGGAAAAGGTTTATATGGAGCAACCACCTGGTATCATTGCTCAGGGGGAGTCTAATGGTCTTGTATACCGATTGCGCAGGTCACTCCATGGTTTGAAACAGTCTCCTCGAGCTTAGTTTGGTAAGTTGAGCCCAGTTATTCAGGAGTTTGGCATGACTCGTAGTGAAGCTGATCACTCTGTGTTTTATCGGCATTCTGCTCATAATCTGTGTATTTATCTAGTGGTTTATGTTGATGATATTGTTATTATTGGCAACGATCAGGATGGTATTACTAATCTGAAGCAGCGTCTCTTTCAACACTTCCAGATTAAGGATCTGGGTAGATTAAAGTATTTTTTAAGTATTGAGGTTGCTTAGTCTAGCTCAGGTATTGCTATTTCACAGCGGAAATATGCCTTAGACATTATTGAGGAGACAGGAATGATAGGTTGCACAATTGTTGACACTCCTATGGATCTAAATGCTAAGCTTCTGCTAGGACAGGGGGAGCCTCTTAGCGATCTTGGAGATATAGGCGGTAGCTTGGAAAACTGAATTACCTCATAATGACTAGACCTGACATTTCTTTTCCTGTGAGTATTGCAAGTCAGTTTATGGATTCTCCCTATAATAGTTACTATGGTGCAATTGTTCGCATTCTTTGGTATATAAAGTCAGCTACAGGCAAAGGATTACTATTCGAGGATCGAGGCGACGTTCTAGTCTGGATATTATGTTCTAGTAAGAGATAATTTTGTCTCTTGAAAAAATAAGAAACAGAATGTAGTTGCTCGATCTAGCGCAAAAGTAGAATATCGAGTCATGGCAAAATGTGAGCTAGTTTGGATCAAGCAGTTGCTTAAGGAATTGAAGTTCGGAGAAATCAGCCAGATAGAACTGGTGTGTGATAATCAAGTTGCTCTTCATATTGCGTCAAATCCGGTATTCCATGAGAGGATTGAGAAAAGATACTCCCAGTAGATATTGTACAAAGTTTGTGAAGTCGAATGATCATCTTGCAGATATTTTCACCAAGTCCCTTACTGGTTCTCGTATTAGTTACATCTGTAGCAAGCTCGGTACATATGATTTATATGACCGACTTGAGTGGGAGTGCTAGATAGTTAATAATGTATAATGTCCCACATTGGGAAATAAATATCTATTATTATGTAATCTATATAAAAAGGATATTGTAAAACACTTTAGACATAATTAATGAAACTTTTATGCGCTATACTTCTCACAATTCCTCTCCCAGTTAATGTTTGGTTCCTTATTTTTCTCATTTACCTTTTTCTCTTCTTCATTTAGAGATATATCTTTTGGGAAACGACCATTATTAAAAAATGGACATTATGTCTAATTTAACCCCAAAAGTTAGCTCATTGGATGAAGATTGTCCAACACCATATGAGGCGACAACAACTCATATCCAAAAATAATGTGGGATTCTAACTCCCTTCACACGTCCAAAACTAAACATTTGGAGGATGGACAACATAACATGAGGGCCATAAAATTGGGTAAACCAAGAATAGAGATGGGTTTGGCTCTAAAAAAACATGTTAAGAAATGGATCTTAGGCCTAACTTAACCACAAAACTAGCTCATGAAGTAAGGATTGTCAAATCCATATAAGGAGACAATAATCCATATCCTCAACCATTGTGGTACTCGAACACACAAAGCAGCATATTTTTATTTTTTCAGCCCTACCTTTTTTTTTTCTCTCTTTTAAATTGCATAAGGGTAGTATAACTACTTTTAGCTTCTCTAAGTTGTTCAAACATATCTTTGAGGCTATTGTTTAGTCAATGATGAACTAAGCTCTTACCTTGATTTCCCAAGAACTTATTAATATTCCTGACTGAGAACATATCTTCGGTATACTGGATAAACTACAGAAATATTTTCTTGAGTGTGAATTTTCTATGAATACCCTGAATAGTGAAGAGTATAGACAACCCCAACTACTGGGATTAAAGTATAGTTGACTGACATGAATTTTGTTATGCTAAAAGGATACAGAGAATAAGAAGGAAAATGAAAGAGAGCCTTGTACCCGTCGTAGCCATTTGGTAAATCATATCCTGCTGTTTTGCCTGCCTCACCAAATGCATCCCTCCAAGATTGCACCTTCTCCAAATCATCTCTAAAATTTTCCTCATGTCTAGCAAATGATTCAGCAAAAGTTCCACTTTGCTTACTCACATCCGATGGATCTACGTCATAGAATATGGGTATCACAGTTTGTCCTAATTCTTTCTTGCATTTCATGATCTTTACAAGTTCATCCAAGCACCAAGTGGAGGATGCATAGTTCTTAGAAAATACAACAATAGCAAATCTTGATTGTTCAATAGCTTTCACAAGTTCAGGTGAAATGGACTTTCCTCTCTCTAACCTTACATCATCTTTGAAAGTGTGAACCCCTTTGTGTTTTAGAGCATAGTAGAGATGACCCACAAAAGTTTTACGAGTATCTTTACCTCTAAAACTCAAGAAAACATCATTCTTCCAATTTTGAGTGGGTGAAGAAGTAGAAGCCATTGTAGATGAATGTGAAAGAAGTTTGCAGATGTAGGAAAGTTGTGTTCAGTTGCAATTTAAGGCACTATCTTCTTTATTACTGTCATAAGTCTTTGGTTGACTTATCACACGGTTTAACAAAGACTTGCTCACCATTCCAGTAATTCTTTAATTGACGAAAATGTATCTGCTCCTTCCTTTATGTATACTTTATTCGTTGTCAGTTCTTGGTAAATTCTACCAAAGTAACTTGAAACCACATTGTTCACATCTGTCAATGACAATATTCAATTCAATCCATCACACAAATTTTTCCTCCCGTACAAATTTGATTGGACACAAAATTTTAAAAAGAATTAAACACTTTTAAAACTGATGGTCTAAAATAATTCATACGCATTTGTGTGGCCCTGTATATCTCGTAAAATAAGAACTTCAAAATAAAATTATCTTTAAATATAGAAAGTGTGCATTGAAACAAAATGAGAAATATAAAACAAGGGGAAAGTACAGAGTTTGCGTCTAATTTTGTTCTGAAACTGACTTTAAGAGCGTGGTCTCGCAATTTAAGTTATATACACGGTAATGATTTCAATTACGTTATAGCAAATTACTTATCATTTATTCTAATTACTGCTATTAAATAGACTATCTTCAATTACCTGATTGTGTAAATACTCGGTGCATAGAACCTAATTTCTTTTTTCACTTCTTGTAGACCATTCAAGCTGAAGATAGTGAAGTTGGTGAAGCCCACCGGAGACTCGACGGAATTTCGCCGGAGAAGTGATTGTAAGAGAGATTGAGCTCAAACAGGTTCGAGATGTTTCTCTGTACGCCGCCGGAGAACAAATTTGCCGGTGATTTGTCCATATAGCTGGATGCCGGAACCATAAAAGATTTGTCAAGTTCGAGATTTCCGGCTGAATTTAGCCGGAAAATCCACCTTTCTTTCAATCTCATTTCTTTCTTAAGGTTTCACTCTGTCAATTATCAAATTCCAACCAAATAAACTCTGAATCGATAATTTAGGATTTGAAATTTGGAACATTTGTTCCATTATATTAGTGAAATTATTTACCGGTAGGTAATTTTGATCCCTGAATTATATGCGTTATTTTTGTTCCATTATATTAGTGAAATTATTTACCAGTAGGTAATTTTGATTCCTGAATTATATGCGTTATTTTATTTTTTGTGCTTCTGTTATTTATCGTATGACACTTAACCTTAAATTAAATTAAATTAAATTTTTTAACCCGGATAATAGATACTATTATGTCACAGTTATAACAATTAACAAGTAACAATACTTCTTTTGTGAGGTTTGAAAGAGAGATTAAGCATAATATTTGGCATGTAAGTCTTCTTTGTCTCTTTTTTATAGAGTTAGAGACGATAAAAGAGATATTAAAAAAAAAATCTTTATAAACATAAAACCAGTGAGACGTTTAAATATATCTTATGATGTTTGAAAGAACACATAACCTTTACTCTTTAGAGATGAAAAAGGAGTCTTTTAAATAATTTTCTCCACTTACCACAGATGACGAAAGGACCGAATATTCCCTATCGAATTTCTTTATTGCCCTGCAAATGGTGTTCTTTTTAATGGTTAGCAAAATAGTAAGATCGACTCTTATTGCCCATTTGGTCAAACTTTTGAAATCGTTTTATTTTAAGAAAACTTTTTTGTAAAAAGACATTTTTAGAGAAGTGTTTTAGATAGGTACGTAATAATTAGTGTTTGACTGAATCATTTGAGATGTGTTTCTTTATCAGTTTTAGAAACAGTTCTAGTTGACCAATTATCCAAAAAAGTACATTTTAGAGTCAATTACAGAAACATGATACGTAAACTCAGTTTCATATAAGCATTATTTAAATAAATAAATGCTTTTAAATACCTATTATGAAAGACTTTTATTATGTTTTCCAATTTTCTTTCAATAAAGAGTACTATTAAAAGTAAGAGTGCACCATTAGCCACTTTTAAGCATGTGTAAAATATATTTACAATT